>NC_066253.1:8257157-8364707 GCF_024542735.1 Bombus huntii | reverse complement strand
TGCTAATGCAATGCACTACCGCTTAAGCGTCGATACAAGCAAAATAGCTCGCAAATCGCGAAGATTTCGTCGATTTTGAGGATATCTAGCCGTCATTTGATTCCCATTGGAGATATTTCGACGTTTAAACGGTCGTTGTACTCCATTTCACAGTGCTAATGCAATGCACTACCGTTTAAGCTTCGTAACAAGCAAAATAGCTCGCAAATCGCGATGATTTCATCGATTTTGATGAAAAATAGCCGTCATTTCCTTCCCGTTGGAGATATTTCGACGTTTAAGCGCTCTTTTGACTCCGTCTTACACTGCAAATGTAACGCACTACCGTTTAAGCGTCGAAACAAGCAAAATAGCTCGCAAATCGCGATGATTTCGACGATTTTGAAGAAATATATCCGTCATTTTCTTCCCGTTGGAGTCATTTCGACGTTTCAGCGCTCGTTGAACACCATTTCACAGTGCTAATTCAATGCACTACCGTTTAAGCGTCGAAACAAGCAAAATAGCTCGCACATCGCGAAGATTTCGTCGATTTTGATGAAATCTAGCCGTCATTTCCTCCGCGTTGGAGATATTTCGACGTTTAAGCGGTCGCTGACTTCCATTTCACAGTGCTAATGCAATGCACTACCGCTTAAGCGTCGATACAAGCAAAATAGCTCGCAAATCGCGAAGATTTCGTCGATTTTGATGAAATCTATCCGTCATTTCCTTCCCGTTGGAGATATTTCGACGTTTACGCTGTCGTTGAACTCCATCTTACAGTGCAAATGCAATGCACTACCGTTTAAGCGTCGAAACAAGCAAAATAGCTCTCACATCGAGAAGATTTCGTCGATTTTGACGAAAATTAACAGTCATTTCCTTCCCGTTGGAGATATTTCAACGTTTAAGCGGTCGTTGAACTCGATTTCACAGTACTAATGCAATGCACTACCGTTTAAGTGTTGAAACAAGCAAAATAGCTCGCAAATCGCGATGATTTCGACGATTTTGAAGAAATATATCCGTCATTTCCTTCCCGCTGGAGATATTTCGACGTTTAAGCGCTCTTTTCACTCCGTTTTACACTGCAAACGTAACGCACTACCGTTTAAGCGTCGAAACAAGCAAAATAGCTCGCAAATCGCGATGATTTCGACGATTTTGAAGAAATATATCCGTCATTTCCTTCCCGTTGGAGATATTTCGACGTTTAAGCGCTCTTTTCACTTCGTTTTACACTGCAAATGTAACGCACTACCGTTTAAGCGTCGAAACAAGCAAAATAGCTCGCAAATCGCGATGATTTCGACGATTTTGAAGAAATATATCCGTCATTTTCTTCCCGTTGGAGTCATTTCGACGTTTACGCTGTCGTTGAACTCCATCTTACAGTACAAATGCAATGCACTACCGTTTAAGCGTCGAAACAAGCAAAATAGCTCTCACATCGAGAAGATTTCGTCGATTTTGACGAAAATTAACAGTCATTTCCTTCCCGTTGGAGATATTTCAACGTTTAAGCGGTCGTTGAACTCGATTTCACAGTGCTAATGCAATGCACTACCGTTTAAGCGTCGAAACAAGCAAAATAGCTCGCACATCGCGAAGATTTCGTCGATTTTGATGAAGTATATCCGTCATTTCCTTCCCGTTGGAGATATTTCGACGTTTAAGCACTCGTTGAACTCCGTTTCGCAGTACTAATGCAATGCATTACCGTTTAAGCGTCGAAACAAGCAAAATAGCTCTCACATCGAGAAGATTTCGTCGATTTTGACGAAAATTAACTGTCATTTCCTTCCCCTTGGAGATATTTCGACGTTTAAGCGGTCGTTGAACTCCATTTCACAGTGCTAATGCAATGCACTACCGTTTAAGCGTCGAAACAAGCAAAATAGCTCGCAAATCGCGGATTTCGTCAATTTCGATGAAATCTAGCCGTCATTTCCTTCCCGTTGGAGATATTTCGACGTTTAAGCGCTCGTTGAACTCCATCTTACAGTGCAAATGCAATGCACTACCGTTTAAGCGTCGAAACAAGCAAAATAGCTCTCACATCGAGAAGATTTCGTCGATTTTGACGAAAATTAACAGTCATTTTCTTCCCGTTGGAGATATTTCAACGTTTAAGCGGTCGTTGAACTCGATTTCACAGTGCTAATGCAATGCACTACGGTTTAAGCGTCGAAACAAGCAAAATAGCTCGCACATCGCGAAGATTTCGTCGATTTTGATGAAATCTAGCCGTCATTTCCTTCCCGTTGGAGATATTTCGACGTTTAGGCGGTCGTTGACCTCCATTTCACAGTGCTAATGCAATGCACTACCGCTTAAGCGTCGATACAAGCAAAATAGCTCGCAAATCGCGAAGATTTCGTCGATTTTGATGAAATCTATCCGTCATTTCCTTCCCGTTGGAGATATTTCGACGTTTACGCTGTCGTTGAACTCCATTTCACAGTGCTAATGCAATGCACTACCGTTTAAGCGTTGAAACAAGCAAAATAGCTCGCTTATCGCGAAGATTTCATCGATTTTGATGAAAAATAGCCGTCATTTCCTTCCCGTTGGAGATATTTCGACGTTTAAGCGCTCTTTTGACTCCGTTTTACACTGCAAATGTAACGCACTACCGTTTAAGCGTCGAAACAAGCAAAATAGCTCGCAAATCGCGATGATTTCGACGATTTTGAAGAAATATATCCGTCATTTCCTTCCCGTTGGAGATATTTCGACGTTTAAGCGCTCTTTTCACTTCGTTTTACACTGCAAATGTAACGCACTACCGTTTAAGCGTCGATACAAGCAAAATAGCTCGCAAATCGCGATGATTTCGTCGATTTTGATGAAATCTAGCCGTCATTTCCTTCCCGTTGGAGATATTTCGACGTTTACGCTGTCGTTGAACTCCATCTTACAGTGCAAATGCAATGCACTACCGTTTAAGCGTCGAAACAAGCAAAATAGCTCTCACATCGAGAAGATTTCGTCGATGTTGACGAAAATTAACAGTCATTTCCTTCCCGTTGGAGATATTTCAACGTTTAAGCGGTCGTTGACCTCCATTTCACAGTGCTAATGCAATGCACTACCGCTTAAGCGTCGATACAAGCAAAATAGCTCGCAAATCGCGAAGATTTCGTCGATTTTGATGAAATCTATCCGTCATTTCCTTCCCGTTGGAGATATTTCGACGTTTACGCTGTCGTTGAACTCCATTTCACAGTGCTAATGCAATGCACTACCGTTTAAGCGTTGAAACAAGCAAAATAGCTCGCTTATCGCGAAGATTTCATCGATTTTGATGAAAAGTAGCCGTCATTTCCTTCCCGTTGGAGATATTTCGACGTTTAAGCGCTCTTTTGACTCCGTCTTACACTGCAAATGTAACGCACTACCGTTTAAGCGTCGAAACAAGCAAAATAGCTCGCAAATCGCGATGATTTTGACGATTTTGAAGAAATATATCCGTCATTTCCTTCCCGTTGGAGATATTTCGACGTTTAAGCGCTCTTTTCACTTCGTTTTACACTGCAAATGTAACGCACTACCGTTTAAGCGTCGAAACAAGCAAAATAGCTCGCAAATCGCGATGATTTCGACGATTTTGAAGAAATATATCCGTCATTTTCTTCCCGTTGGAGTCATTTCGACGTTTCAGCGCTCGTTGAACACCATTTCAAAGTGCTAATTCAATGCACTACCGTTTAAGCGTCGAAACAAGCAAAATAGCTCGCACATCGCGAAGATTTCGTCGATTTTGATGAAATCTAGCCGTCATTTCCTTCCCGTTGGAGATATTTCGACGTTTAAGCACTCGTTGAACTCCGTTTCACAGTGCTAATGCAATGCACTACCGCTTAAGCGTCGATACAAGCAAAATAGCTCGCAAATCGCGAAGATTTCGTCGATTTTGAGGATATCTAGCCGTCATTTGATTCCCATTGGAGATATTTCGACGTTTGAACGGTCGTTGTACTCCATTTCACAGTGCTAATGCAATGCACTACCGTTTAAGCTTCGTAACAAGCAAAATAGCTCGCAAATCGCGATGATTTCTTCGATTTTGACGAGAAATAGCTGTAATTTCCGTCCCGTTGGAGATATTTCAACGTTTAGGCGCTCCTTTCACTCCGTTTTACACTGCAAATGTAAAGCACTACCGTTTAGGCGTAGAAACAAGCAAAATAGCTCGCAAATCGCGATGATTTCGACGATTTTGACGAAAAATAGCCGTAATTTCCGTCCCGTTGGATATATTTCGACGTTTAAGCGCTCATTTCACTCCGTTTTACACTGCAAATGTAACGCACTACCGTTTAAGCGTCGAAACAAGCAAAATAGCTCACAAATCGCGATGACTACGTCGATTTTGACGAAAAATAGCCGTAATTTCCTTCCCGTGGGAGATATTTCGACGTTTAAGCGCCCGCTGATCTCCGTTTTACACTGCAAATGTAACGCACTACCATTTAAGCGTCGAAACAAGCAAAATAGCGCACAAATCGCGATGATTTCGTCGATTTTGGTGACAAATAGCCGTCATTTCCTTCCCGTTGGAGATATTTCGACGTTCAAGCTGTCGTTGAACTCCATTTCACAGTGCTAATGCAATGCACTACCGTTTAAGCGTCGAAACAAGCAAAATAGCTCGCAAATCTCGATGATTTCGTCGATTTTGACGAAAAATAGCCGTAATTTCCGTCCCGTTGGAGATATTTCGACGTTTAAGCACTCGTTGAACTCCATTTCACAGTGATAATGCAATGCACAACCATTTGCGTCGAAACAATCAAAATATCTCGCAAATCGCGAAGATTTCGAAAATTTTAGCGAAAAATAGCCGTCATTTCCTTCCCGTTGGAGATATTTCGAAGTTTAAGCACTCGTTGAACTCCATTTCACAGTGCTAATGCAATGCACAGCGTTTAAGCGTCGAAACAATCAAAATATCTCGCAAATCGTGACGATTTCTTCGATTTTGACGATATATATCCGTCATTTCCTTCCCGTTGGAGATATTTCGACGTTTAAGGGCTCATTTCACTCCGTTTTACACTGCAAATGTAATGCACTACCGTTTAAGCGTCGGAACAAGCAAAATAGCTCGCAAATCTCGATGATTTCGTCGATTTTGACGAAAAATAGCCGTAATTTTCGTCCCGTTGGAGATATTTCGACGTTTAAGCGCTCGTTGAACACCATTTCACAGTGCTAATTCAATGCACTACAGTTTTAGCGTCGAAACAAGCAAAATAGCTCGCACATCGCGAAGATTTCGTCGATTTTGATGAAATCTAGCCGTCATTTCCTTCCCGTTGGAGATGTTTCGACGTTTAAGCGGTCGTTGACTTCCATTTCACAGTGCTAATGCAATGCACTACCGCTTAAGCGTCGATACAAGCAAAATAGCTCGCAAATCGCGAAGATTTCGTCGATTTTGATGAAATCTATCCGTCATTTCCTTCCCGTTGGAGATATTTCGACGTTTACGCTGTCGTTGAACTCCATCTTACAGTGCAAATGCAATGCACTACCGTTTAAGCGTCGAAACAAGCAAAATAGCTCGCTTATCGCGAAGATTTCATCGATTTTGATGAAAAATAGCCGTCATTTACTTCCCGTTGGAGATATTTCGACGTTTAAGCACTCGTTGAACTCCGTTTCACAGTGCTAATGCAATGCACTACCGCTTAAGCGTCGATACAAGCAAAATAGCTCGCAAATCGCGAAGATTTCGTCGATTTTGATGAAATCTATCCGTCATTTCCTTCCCGTTGGATATATTTCGACGTTTACGCTGTCGTTGAAGTCCATTTCACAGTGCTAATGCAATGCACTACCGTTTAAGCGTTGAAACAAGCAAAATAGCTCGCTTATCGCGAAGATTTCATCGATTTTGATGAAAAATAGCCGTCATTTCCATCCCGTTGGAGATATTTCGACGTTTAAGCGCTCGTTTCACTCCGTTTTACACTGCAAATGTAACGCACTACTATTTAAGCGTCGAAACAAGCAAAATAGCTCGCAAATCGAGAAGATTTCGTCGATTTTGACGAAAATTAACTGTCATTTTCTTCCCGTTGGAGATATTTCGACGTTTAAGCACTCGTTGAACTCCGTTTCACAGTGCTAATGCAATGCACTACCGCTTAAGCGTCGATACAAGCAAAATAGCTCGCAAATCGCGAAGATTTCGTCGATTTTGAGGATATCTAGCCGTCATTTGATTCCCATTGGAGATATTTCGACGTTTAAACGGTCGTTGTACTCCATTTCACAGTGCTAATGCAATGCACTACCGTTTCAGCTTCGTAACAAGCAAAATAGGTCGCAAATCGCTATGATTTCTTCGATTTTGACGAGAAATAGCTGTAATTTCCGTCCCGTTGGAGATATTTCAACGTTTAGGCGCTCCTTTCACTCCGTTTTACACTGCAAATGTAAAGCACTACCGTTTAGGCGTAGAAACAAGCAAAATAGCTCGCAAATCGCGATGATTTCGACGATTTTGATGAAAAATAGCCGTCATTTCCTTCCCGTTGGAGATATTTCGACGTTTAAGCGCTCTTTTGACTCCGTCTTACACTGCAAATGTAACCCACTACCGTTTAAGCGTCGAAACAAGCAAAATAGCTCGCAAATCGCGATGATTTCGACGATTTTGAAGAAATATATCCGTCATTTCCTTCCCGTTGGAGATATTTCGACGTTTAAGCGCTCTTTTCACTTCGTTTTACACTGCAAATGTAACGCACTACCGTTTAAGCGTCGAAACAAGCAAAATAGCTCGCAAATCGCGATGATTTCGACGATTTTGAAGAAATATATCCGTCATTTTCTTCCCGTTGGAGTCATTTCGACGTTTCAGCGCTCGTTGAACACCATTTCACAGTGCTAATTCAATGCACTACCGTTTAAGCGTCGAAACAAGCAAAATAGCTCGCACATCGCGAAGATTTCGTCGATTTTGATGAAATCTAGCCGTCATTTCCTTCCCGTTGGAGATATTTCGACGTTTAAGCACTCGTTGAACTCCGTTTCACAGTGCTAATGCAATGCACTACCGCTTAAGCGTCGATACAAGCAAAATAGCTCGCAAATCGCGAAGATTTCGTCGATTTTGAGGATATCTAGCCGTCATTTGATTCCCATTGGAGATATTTCGACGTTTAAACGGTCGTTGTACTCCATTTCACAGTGCTAATGCAATGCACTACCGTTTAAGCTTCGTAACAAGCAAAATAGCTCGCAAATCGCGATGATTTCTTCGATTTTGACGAGAAATAGCTGTAATTTCCGTCCCGTTGGAGATATTTCAACGTTTAGGCGCTCCTTTCACTCCGTTTTACACTGCAAATGTAAAGCACTACCGTTTAGGCGTAGAAACAAGCAAAATAGCTCGCAAATCGCGATGATTTCGACGATTTTGACGAAAAATAGCCGTAATTTCCGTCCCGTTGGATATATTTCGACGTTTAAGCGCTCATTTCACTCCGTTTTACACTGCAAATGTAACGCACTACCGTTTAAGCGTCGAAACAAGCAAAATAGCTCACAAATCGCGATGACTACGTCGATTTTGACGAAAAATAGCCGTAATTTCCTTCCCGTTGGAGATATTTCGACGTTTAAGCGCCCGCTGATCTCCGTTTTACACTGCAAATGTAACGCACTACCATTTAAGCGTCGAAACAAGCAAAATAGCGCACAAATCGCGATCATTTCGTCGATTTTGGTGACAAATAGCCGTCATTTCCTTCCCGTTGGAGACATTTCGACGTTCAAGCGGTCGTTGAACTCCATTTCACAGTGCTAATGCAATATACTACCGTTTAAGCGTCGAGACAAGCAAAATAGCTCGCAAGTCGCGAAGATTTCGTAGATTTTGATGAAATCTAGCCGTCATTTCCTTCCCGTTGGAGATATTTCGACGTTCAAGCACTCGTTCAACACCGCTTCACAGTGCTAATGCAATGCACAACCGTTTAAGCGTCGAAACAAGCAAAATAACTCGCAAATCGCGAAGATTTCGTCGATTTTGATGAAATCTAGCCGCCTTTTCCTTCCCGCTGGAGATATTTCGACGTTTAAGCACTCGTTGAACTCCGTTTCACAGTGCTAATGCAATGCACTACCATTTAAGCGTCGAAGCATGCAAAATAGCTCGCAAATCGCGTAGATTTCTTCGATTATGATGAAAAATAGCCGTCATTTCCTCCCCGTTGGAGATATTTCAACGTTTAAGCGCTCATTTCACTCCGTTTTACACTGCAAATGTAACGCACTAACATTTAAGCGTCGAAACAAGCAAAATAGCGCAAAAATCGCGATGATTTCGTCGATTTTGGTGACAAATAGCCGTCATTTCCTTCCCGTTGGAGATATTTCGACGTTCAAGCGGTCGTTGAACTCCATTTCACAGTGCTAATGCAATGCACTACCGTTTAAGCGTCGAAACAAGCAAAATAGCTCGCAAATCTCGATGATTTCGTCGATTTTGACGAAAAATAGCCGTAATTTTCGTCCCGTTGGAGATATTTCGACGTTTAAGCGCTCGTTGAACACCATTTCACAGTGCTAATTCAATGCACTACCGTTTAAGCGTCGAAACAAGCAAAATAGCTCGCAAATCGCGGATTTCGTCGATTTCGATGAAATCTAGCCGTCATTTCCTTCCCGTTGGAGATATTTCGACGTTTAAGCGCTCATTTCACTCCGTTTTACACTGCAAATGTAATGCACTACCGTTTAAGCGTCGAAACAAGCAAAATAGCTCGCAAATCTCTATGATTTCGTCGATTTTGACGAAAAATAGCCGTAATTTTCGTCCCGTTGGAGATATTTCGACGTTTAAGCGCTCGTTGAACACCATTTCACAGTGCTAATTCAATGCACTACCGTTTAAGCGTCGAAACAAGCAAAATAGCTCGCAAATCGCGAAGATTTCGTCGATTTTGATGAAATCTAGCCGTCATTTCCTTCCCGTTGGAGATATTTCTTCTACGTTTAAGCACTCGTTGAACTGCATTTCACAGTGCTAATGCAATGCACTATCGTTTAAGCGACGAAATAAGCAAAATAGCTCGCAAGTCGCGAAGATTTCGTCGATTTTGATGAAATCTAGCCGTCATTTCCTTCCCGTTGGAGATATTTCGACGTTTAAGAGCTCATTTCACTCCGTTTTACACTGCAAATGTAATGCACTACCGTTTAAGCGTCGGAACAAGCAAAATGGCTCGCAAATCTCGTTGATTTCGTCGATTTTGACGAAAAATAGCCGTAATTTCCGTCCCGTTGGAGATATTTCGACGTTTAGGCGCTCGTTGAACACCATTTCACAGTGCTAATTCAATGCACTACCGTTTAAGCGTCGAAACAAGCAAAATAGCTCGCAAATCGCGAAGATTTCGTCGATATTGATGAAATCTATGCGTCATTTGATACCCGTTGGAGATATTTCGACGTTTAAACGGTCGTTGAACTCCATTTCACAGTGCTAATGCAATGCACTACCGTTTAAGCGTCGTAACAAGCAAAATAGCTCGCAAATCGCTATGATTTCTTCGATTTTGACGAAAAATAGCCGTAATTTCCGTCCCGTTGGAGATATTTCGACGTTCAAGCGCTCGTTGAACACCATTTCACAGTGCTATTTCAATGCACTACCGTTTAAGCGTCGAAACAAGCAAAATAGCTCGCAAATCGCGAAGATTTCGTCGATTTTGATGAAATCTAGCCGTCATTTCCTTCCCGTTGGAGATATTTCTTCTACGTTTAAGCACTCGTTGAACTGCATTTCACAGTGCTAATGCAATGCACTATCGTTTAAGCGTCGAAACAAGCAAAATAGCTCGCAAATCGCGGATTTCCTCGATTTCGATGAAATCTAGCCGTCATTTCCTTCCCGTTGGAGATATTTCAACGTTTAAGCGCTCATTTCACTCCGTTTTACACTGCAAATGTAAGGCACTACCGTTTAAGCGACGAAACAAGCAAAATAGCTGGCAAATCGCGAAGATTTCTTCGATTTTGATGAAATCTAGCCGTCATTTCCTTCCCGTTGGAGATATTTCGACGTTTAAGCGCTCATTTCACTCCGTTTTACACTGCAGATGTAATGCACTACCGTTTAAGCGTCGAAACAAGCAAAATAGCTCGCAAATCTCGATGATTTCGTCGATTTTGATGAAATCTAGCCGTCATTTCCTTCCCGTTGGAGATATTTCGACGTTCAAGCACTCGCTGAACTCCGTTTCACAGTGCTAATGCAATGCACTACCATCTAAGCGTCGAAACAAGCAAAATAGCTCGCAAATCGCGAAGATTACGTCGATTTTGACGAAAACTAATTATTATTTCCTTCTCGTTTGAGATATTTCGACGTTTAAGCGCTCGTTGAACTCCATTGTCACGTATTAGTTTATCGACATCGATCAAATTTTAAATTTAGAGTTTACTGATAATTTTTTTTTTTTGTTGTTGAGTTTGAATTTAGTCTGAAGGAAATTAATTTGAAATGATATTATTATGTATGTAATACTAGTTTAGATTTCTAATTAATTACGGTAGTTGCTGCCACCAGAAATAGTCTAAGGACTATTTCAAAATATTTTATTTCTATTAATTTCCGTTTAATAGGTAGCGTTAACTGATGCTTAATGCAACTGGTAAACGAATTTCACTTTTCGGCTAACCTGCGATGTGCAGGAATACTGGCACGGGAGAGGATTTAAGCTGGGATTAATAATTATTTGTCCTCGTTGAACGGATTTTATTTGAATGTGGAATCGCCTAGATTATTACCTTTATATATATATATATATTTTATTAACCGGATATATGTATTTTTAGCGTTACTGGATCGGATAGGAATGTGAGATTTTTCGTCGTTTATGTATATATATAAATTTATTTTTACGTTCGACTTCTTCTTCTCTTTTAGTTTCACTGTAACAGGTTGCCGTTAGAACCGAAACTCAATTCATTTCCTACGATGGATTTTGTTACCACGATCTTCTTGCCTTTAGAGTTTAATAATCGAGGATGATTCTAACGATCCTCTCTGTGTGGGACTCGTGTGATTTCGCAAGCCTTGCCCAAAGACGGGTAGTATTTTACCAACAGTGGGAGGAGGAATGCGAAGATCGACGGGTGTTTTGATAATCGAAAACACCGTTTGCACAAGCCAACACAGCGAACGATCCTTTGGTTAAATTTCCGAAGGGAAATTGTTCTCCTATTTCTCTCTTACGATCGCATGCGACGGTGGCAAGAATATCGGTTATTAGCAATGCCGGTATCTCTCTTAATTTTCGATTGACCCCGACGATGTATTTAATAGTCCTCTCTGTGCGGGATTTGTGTGATTTCGCAAGCCTTGCCCAAAGACGGGCAATATTCTGCCAACAATGGGAGGAGGAATGCGAAGATCAGTGGGTGGTTCAGTAGCTGAAAACACCGTTCGCACAAGCCGACACAGCGGACAACTCCTTTTTATTTAAAGGTTAAACGATGATTCTATCTTCGAAACCGTTCGCGATCGATGATAGGAAGTTCTACTTCGATTCTCGAGGGCAACGAAATTATCAGAGAAGAAGGAAATTCTCAGAATTAATTCTCTTACCTTGAGGAGTAGGCGCTGTCTGGCGCTATTTACCTCAGCTGCTGCGTTGGTCGTCGAAGTTTTTGCTGGGTTTATTACTTGAACTCGAATATAGTTTACTATCAACGTTTACTTTATTTATCTATTTCGGTACGGACAGAACAATTTACTGACTAGATTAATACCGCAATTACAATGCGCGTTCAAGATAAAATTTTCTTTTTCCTTGGTCGCGGCTCTCCTTTCTTGACCGAAAAACTAAGGACTCCGAAGCGCAAAATACTATACAAAATTTCTAAAGATGAGCGCAATAACGAACGTAGTAACGGAATGATTAACAAAAGTGAACAAAATAATTATAAACCGTAATAACGAAGATCGCAATAATAATGAACAAAGAATAATATAATAAGAATATTCACCAGGATGTTAATGATGATCGATAATTGGTGAGTATGATAACGATAATGTTAATGAGTGAGCAAGGTAATAAGAATATTCACCGGAATAATAAATGATAATTGAGCGTAATAATGTTCACCAGAATAATAATGTTAATCGCTAAATGATAGTTATCGAGTCTTTTCTGCTCTACGTTACTTGCTTATTTATAATGCCATCCCCCACGGGGTGGTGGTTCGCTGGGGGTACGCTAATGATTGTTTTTGCGATTTTGATGTTTCCCCTTTCTTGTTGTTTCCCTAGGTTTCGGTGATCGACGTTCGAACAATGTTTGCGGAGGCATTTCCATCGGAAGTTCCTTATTATTATTTTTCTTTTAAACGGCTTTTGTTTTTATGTATGATAAATATATATATATATATATATATATATATATATATATATATATATATATATATATATTTTAAATGTGATATCTATTTTATGTTTGTTAAATATATGTATTTTAATTCTATATTTCCTCCTTTTTAATTGATTATATATATATTTACATTTGTAGTTGCGCACATATTTTATTAAAGAAAAGTGTTAACAATATGTTTTCATGATTTATTTCTCGCGCCTGACTTCCATTAATCCTTAATATTCCTGTCGCCGTGACGCGTGTAAATCTAACATGGCTGCTCATAAATGTCATCAGCAAAGTTATAGTAACGGGTCTTTAATTTTTGTTTAATATCGAAGTAACTGTCTGCCGCTCGTTTTCCTTATTCTACCGCAATTAAACATTTACTTATTAATACTGCTTTAAAGTATTGTTCGTGTGAATAAACGCATATATATATATTTTATGTTGTGTGTTTGTAATTCTTCGATTGCATTATTTATTGTTTTGAGTAGTTTATTTTATAGAGTATTCGATAATATAAAACATACGCGCACACATGCATATATATATATATATATATATACGTATTCATATGCATATTTTCTTGGCGGTGTAGTATTCATACGAAATGAAGTGTCGATTATTTACTTATCCTTTACCGGAATGTAGGCTAGTTTTAAGTATGTATCTTAGATTATCGGTATGATAGAATTCGCACATATATATATATATTTCTGACAACGTAACCTTCATTTCTCTAATAATACGATATTGTATGTTTTATGTATTCGTTAAACTATTAGTTTTCGACATCATGTATACTTATATTTTATAATTTGATAATTTTGTATTTATTGCATAGTGTTGGAAGCACTGCCTCTAATATTCACTAGGTTATTACACGTTCGGCATATATGTTTTATACTTATATGTAACTCCCCAAATTGATTGATTGAAATATATTTATATATATATATATTCCTGGCGTTTCAATTATTTCACCCTTTTGTAGTTATTCTTATTTTCTGTTTTATTTAGAATTGTTTGTATTATGTATTTTATTTATTGGTTGGATCTGTTAATCGCCCTCGTTTGTTAATCCTTCCTTTCGTTTCGTGATGCCGCGTGTTCGTTTGTGCATTCAAATCCTTATTCGCGTGTTTTGTATAGAATGGTTTCTTGTTCTTGTTACGGCGCGTGCGGAGCGCGGGACCCCCGCCCTTGGAGTTCAAATTTCCATAGGAAATTTGACTGATGGTATCTCTGAGTTTGCTCAAGGCGAACGCAGGTGTCGTTGGTACTTGAACGACTACCGGTGCTATCGATATCCCTTGAGCTTGTGCTGTTTGATCATCGATATTTCGTCTTCTTTTGAGGTATAGTAGCGGGTGGGTGACTGGGCCGTATATTGCTCCACATCCGTAAGTTTCACGTAGCTAGTATCCGTGTGCGGCTATATCTATTATTGTCTTGATTAATTTAAATATTGTGAGTATTCCAGATATTGCTCCACTGACAGTTCCAAATTCCATAAAACCTGTCCATAAACCTGATACGGCATTTTTCGCTATTGTCGTTAATGTGTTTTTGTCCATCATTCCCAGGATGTTTACTGTTCCAGGGACGATTGTTTTTCCCGTTGCTCTTCTGGCCAATGTGTTCAAGACTGCAGATTTTTCTGCCGGGAACATGACGTGGTCCAGTAGTGTGTAACGTCAATTCATATCAGAGACCAGGCCACACACCACGGACAGGATGGCACCCAGATGTCTGCATATCCTTGGCGCGCACCCTCAATAGTCTTAAGTGCCCACCAGGGGGCCTTGGCATTTTTATAGTTAAGGTCCTTCGGACCAAGCGAGTATTTCCTGTCTTAAATTTCCCTTTACGTTTATTGTCTACCACGTGTTAGCTTAGAAAGTTGGTTTACTCCACATCTGGTATGTTCCGTTGGCAACTTTCTCGCGAGGGCGGCTAAAACCCTTCTTGGTCCACCAACCGTCCTATTATCCAATCGGAGATGGTGTCTACTGCCCTCACTTCCTTAACCAAAATTGTTATCAACAAATCCGATAGTCCCGTGTCCTTAGACACACCCACCCCTAGCTTTCCTCAGACACAGTATCGTCAGTAAAACTTCACTTATTCTGTATCCTTAGAATAGTCAACATATCTATGTCGGTCTCTACTCTTATAAGTCGCGTAGTTAATGTATTGTTGTAACTAAGTCTTACATAACGTGGTTGGAGTGAATTGTGATTTATGTTAATTCAGTGCGTGTTACATTGTGATTGCTGAATTCATAATAAAGGTTGATTAAAACCAAGTAAATAGTTGTGTTACGATTCAACTATATTTTATTTTCACCGACCAACCCAAAAATTACGTGACAAGTGCATCGAAGTCTTTTGGGTATATATTCTGCTCGTGGCCAATGACGATGGTGCTGAGTATCGCCACGTTTGGCGCACGTCCGGGTGGAGTTCCTTTACTTGTACTGGAATGCATTTGACTATATGGACCGCTTCTCCTACGATCAAAGCCATGTGTTTTTGGTTGTGGTGTATGCAAATTCATCGGGCGGTAAGTTGCCAAGCTTAAAGTGTTCTCTATTAGTTTCTTCTGTGTGGTGTATCATGGTATAATGTTGTCGTTTGTCGTTTCGCTTTCGAGTTTATCAGAAATAGGAATAACCTTTTATCATCATTAATATATGTATATGTCGGAGATGAAAGAACACCGGACCCTTTGGAATTTTGGATAATCCCGCAACATTGTAACCTAGAGTCTACTATAGCTGTAATTGAACAATTGTAGTTATTCAACCCGATTGTAATTGTTCGAGAGTTGTGATAATGAGCTTGGGCTCGAGGCGACAGTCAGTCGCCGAACGTAGCCGCGGTCACGGGATGAACGCTTTGCCTAACAAAGGTATGGAGTAATTCTATAGCTCTCCTTAAAAGAAATATTCGTGGCGACACGCGACAGTAAACATTCCAACGGTTTCTGTCCCGTGGCTCGCCACACGCAGACCCTATTCTTCGAGTAAGATGATTGCCAGATGTCGATGCGTCTCCGCAGTACATGTTCGGCTAGCCCGAGGGCCCGTTATAAATCTTAAGATTTAGTTAACTAAAGTCCTTCAAACAGACAAACAGTCTTTGTCCCAACTACGGGAAGATAGGGGAGACATATTTTTCAACGAGCGGCGTCTCCCACTAGCAACTTTCCCTCGAGGGCGGCTAGCATCTTTTTCTAACCACCGATTGAGATTGACCAATTAGCAGCAACGTCAATTTCCCTTACTTTCTGAACGAAGGCTTTTCTCGACGAATCCGATGATCTCGTATCCTTAGACACACCCCATTATAGTTTTCCTCTGTGGCATCATCGGGACGGGAAAGGCATTCTCGCTCGCGATCTCATTGATGAAAGGAGTAACTCTTTACGACCAGTGAATATGACGCGTCCGACTTAGATTTTGTGAGTACGTTCATCTATCATCCCGTCGACCGCGGATTCGTTATTGAACCTAGGATCATTGTCATTAGTTTCTCGAGTACCTAACTACCACGGTTACTTGTCCGGTTCTATAATAATCGTATTTGCACTAGTCAATGTCTTCTCTATTGCATAACGACAACGTGTAACCCAAACGAAGATTTGTTTCACGCCCCTAACTCTAATTCTAATGTAAACCCGACATATATATATAGAAAGAAAATTTTTATATTTGTATGTATTATTATTATTTTTCTTTTATTGTTAAAACCTTGTTTTATTTTAGGTTTTATGTACGTGTTATCGGTAAAAATAAATATCATGAATGTTACTTGAGTTATAATTATATAGATATATGCATACGTACTGGTAAGTAGTATGAATGAGATTTGTTTTATTGTTATAAATATATAAATATGTATTATCGATAGGAATAAATATTACAAGTGTACCTTGTCTTCGAGTATATATATATATGTGCGTGCAATGGTAAATACGACGACTCAATTTTATGAGTCACTTGCATTATCAATGAAAGTGGATGTCATAAATATCGCCTATTTTACAACATACGTGTATATATATATTGGTGAACATAAGTGAAAATTATATGCATAGTTATGAATGTTGTTTGTTTACAGGTGGATAGCATCAGTACTTGGTTTCGTGAGTGGCGTACCAATACTTTACAGTTCCTCTGTGCGGATTGCTATTCATGTTCTTCCGTCCGTCGTTCAGAGAATGGTTGATGAGTTCGCCATCAGTTCTGTACACACATATAAAAATAGTTAATATATATATATATATATATATATATATATATATATAATTTTAATAATTTTTATATAATTAAATTTTATATATTTATGTAATTTTCTTTTGAATCTGTTCCCTTGTATGAATACTGTATCTTTGTATATAATATAATATATATAATATGTTATAATTATGTTAGTTGTTATTTATTCCTTAACTCTCTCCCTTTTTCTTGTGTTTTTTTTTCTTTTTTTTTATTAGTACCTAACATTGCTATTATGATGCCGTATTATATTGCATTAGCTGTTATATGTATGTGCGCGCGACAAATTTTTCAACATGGTCGCTCGCGTGTCTTTTTGGTATGGCGTTGGTTTAATGTCAACAGTGATGTGTTGTTGAAATAACTAATTAATTGTTAATCACTATAATTTTATTTGGTAGTGTTCTGTAATATTGTTTTGTGTATTGCGTTACCAGTTATTTCGTGTGGCATAACTTTATTCCTTTGCACTGAGTTCAATCATGTCTTGTCGCCAATATTCAGTTAGTCCATCTTGGTTAATTTCTAACCCATTTATGTATTTATTGACCTTTCCTTATTTTCCCTATTAATTTATTATTGCATGTACTTGCTATTTGTTATTATTTTATGTAATGGAGCAGTTCCTTATTAGTGATTAAAATTTATTTGTTAGATTAACATTGTCTGTAATTCTTTAGATTCTACTTATTCGATGCTGCGTCACTTACCTGGATCATTCCCACAACGTCGTCCAATTCTTCGATATGCCTTGGATACTTACTACGGTTGCCTTCAATCGTCTTATATCTGTGGCTATAAAGGTACTGTTTAATTCATTTAATTTAATATGTGTATAGTGCATTGTGTGTGCGACCGCTATTGTGCATTACAAAATCCACTTCTACATGTTAGATATAATAATATAACAATACTACGTAGATTAATACATAATAAAATATCCTTTTACTCCGGTTATATTTATTACTAACTCTCAATTAATCTATCTTAATTATTTTCTAACCACTTTCTATATTTATCAGCTATTTTATTTCTTCTTGTTAATCTGCGAAATCCATGCATGTACACTTCCTTGTATGGTGATTGATTGCTCAAGAGGTAAGTTGCACTGTCACTGTTTTCGTTATTCGTTGAACTAACACGTTTTACATTCAAACAGTAATTGGAGCACTCGTAATAAACTTCTTTTCTTTTTCCAAGTTTCCGCTATCTGTGTCATTCGACGAACAGTGCCACGCCTCCACAGCACCGTTATAACATTTAGCGATGCTGCTCTTTGCATTACGGCAATTGGAGTTAATTCGTTCGTTTATTTTCAGCTGGTGCATGGTGTTCCGCAAGCTGGGAGCCATAACCTATTTTGCACGTAGACCTTCTTGTATGATGATTACTTGTTTACAAGGTAACTTTCACTTTCCCTCTTTTAATTATTTACTGAATCGACACGTTGTATATTCAAACAATAATTGGAGTACACATAATAATTTTCCTTTTTTCTTTTTAGGTTTTCGCTATCTGTATTGTTCGACGAACGGTGTCACACCTCCTTTTGATTTATCCATAATATAGTTATAACATTTAGTAACCTTGTATTTTGCACTGAGACAATTGAAACTAATTTATTCACTTATTTCAGGTAGCTGTCATACATTGCGTTCCACGAACAACAATCCATAACTTATACCTGCACGTACACTTTCTTGTGTGCTGATCACTTGTTCACAAGGTAACTTTCACTTTCGCTAGTTAATTGTTCATTGAGTTAACACGTTTTATATTTAAGCAATAATTGAAACACGTATAATAATTTTCCTTTTTCCTTTTAGGTGTTCGATATCTGCATTATTCGACGAACAGCACTATAACATATACTACCGCACTACGTTGTCCAATGAAATCGCTTTATTCATTGCTTATTTCGATTATGCGCCAGTTTCAACTTGTTTAAATGCACCGTTCGCGGAATCCCTTTTACTTCAATCTTGACGTTTTGGTTCTGCAAGATTTCTAGCACTTTGTGTGGTCCAGTATATTGATCGGAGAATTTTCCTTTACTGGGTTCTTTTAGTAGATATATCGAATCTCCTATTTTAAAATCTTGAGGGTTGATTCGTCGATCGTAATATTCTTTTGGTCTTAGTTTGAATTTTATCAAATTTTCTCTTGCCATTCGTTGTACAGTGTTAATTTTATTGAACAGATCTTCGAGATATTCTGCGCATGTTGGTTCCATGTTCTCTTCGATTGTTACTTCACCAACAGGTTCTCTGGCTAGATGTCCAAAACTAATTTGTGCGGGGAGAATTTCGTTCCTTCCCTTCATTTTAGTTTTTATTTTGCGCCAAGACGCAAGTTTACTGACATCGATCCAATTATCCAATTGCTTGCTAATAGCATTCAAAATACAAATTTTTGAAAGTGCTGCAGCCATATTAACCCAAAAATATTTTGTATATAGTATAGTTTGATACCATTTATATTTTCTTGGGGGAATTATAAGATCAACACTACCTACTATGTTACCTACGTCAAATATTAGATGTAGTAACCAATAAAGTATTTTTAATCCAATGGCTAGCGTATTTATTCAAGTTTTTATATATATCTTCGACTGGTGATTCCTTATTTTCTCCCTTTTGATTTCTTTGAGCTCGTTGAACTTGCGTTTCTTCAGCTTGAAAATGTTTAGAATCCTTTTCCTTAGTTACCCTTTTTTCTTCTTCATTTACTTTATTCACAACACCTTTATTTTTCTCTACTTTTTCAGGATGAATAGTTTCACTGGAAGTGCTTATTTTAATTAAATTATTATTTATTTGTATGGAACGTTTAAGAATATTCTCGGTAGATTTAGAATTATTCTTTGAATTTTTATTACAAACCTTTTTGCTTATAGATTCTGTTTTGGATTTAGGGATAGCTATATTTTTATTTTCTATAGTGTGATCTTCCTTGCAATTTAATGATTTGGCTTTGAGTTCGATAAAGTTTCCTTCTGATGGTTTTATAGAAGTTTTTGAGTGAGATACACTCGCTATCTCTTTTCCTATTATGGTTGAAACATTCACGAATTTCGTGGAGTCTTGCTTTTGTATCTTTGCCAAGTCGAACGTGGAGAGGCAATTCGCACTTCCCAGCGGGTCCAATATCTCTGTGATATTAGGCAGTGGATAAGCGTTGCCTGTCGTCTTGTCGTTCAATTTCCTAGTTTCTGCTTCGTCTGAAGGTTCTTTGGCACTAATATTATTTATCTTGTTTGCTAATTCAGAAAATTTCTCACCCATGATCCTATCTATGGCACCGTGCGTCCTCTTATTATTTAACGTGACATTATCCCTCATCACAGCAACGGAGTGGTGTTTGCTTTGAAAAGTTGGTTGGTTGAAATGATCAGCATCTCTCTTTTGATTTAGATCTCTATCGAGGTATTTATTTGTGCGTTTTTCTTCCCAAGTTATTGCTCTTGTTTCTCTCCTGACATTTTCTTTTATTCCCGGGTTGTTTAGGTGTTCCCGCGACGGCGGTACAAATCTCCAGTCCTGGCGGTTGTTTCGGTTATAATTATTCGAAGGTGTCGGATATTGATATCGAAATCTATCGTTCGCTTGTTTTAATTCTCGCGTTGCTTTCACGGCTTGGCGGTACGCATCGTCCAAGGATTGGTATCCTGCTATTTTTACTCGTAAATATACCTCGTTTGGGAGCCCCTTAACGAAAGCTTCCCTCGTGTCTCGATCTATCCTATCTTGAAATACGGTGCCGTACTCGTACCTTTCCCCGTTCATTATTGCCAGTCTGAGATCTTTGACGCGCTCTATGTAGTCCAAAATATCTTCTCCCGGTCGTTGAAATATTGTAGCTAATTCCCCTTTATATTCGTTAACCGTTTTTCCCGGATCGAACATATCTTTTAATTTATTCCCGAAATCGTTTAAACTTATTATTTCTGTGTCTTCTATGGCGAGAAACGCGTGCCCGCGAAGCTTATTTGTTAATAATTTTACTAACTGAGATTCTTGATGCCTAGGAACCATGTTTCGCGCGCGCTCGCATACTTTTAAAAATCGAAATACCGAGGGTCGATGTCCGTCGAACACTGGTACTGTCTCTATTGCATCTTTTAACTTAATTGATTGGGGATTAACTTCTATCGGTATTGTCGCTTGCGAAATTATCGGCGATGATACGGGTGTCTTGATTTCCTTTTTTATTTTCAGTGAACGCACATCGTTTTGTAATTTATTCATTGTTGTACTTATGTCGCGAAAATTCGCATCCCATGCTTTAAGTTTTTCCGATAACATCAAGATCATGTCTTTGTCCAACGATTTTAATTTAGTCGCCATTGTTTCTCAAGTATATATTTTATTGACAAACGTGACAACCTTAGTCCTCTGTGGAGCGTATCGAACCGTTTAAACCAACTTTAATCCTCCGTGAAGCGTATCCCACGGCTCTTACCAAAATATTTACTATATATATATTAAATGTTACGTATTAGTTTATCGACATCGATCAAATTTTAAATTTAGAGTTTACTGAAAATTTTTTTTTGTTGTTGAGTTTGAATTTAGTCTGAAGGAAATTAATTTGAAATGATATTATTATGTATGTAATACTAGTTTAGATTTCTAATTAATTACGGTAGTTGCTGCCACCAGAAATAGTCTAAGGACTATTTCAAAATATTTTATTTCTATTAATTTCCGTTTAATAGGTAGCGTTAACTGATGCTTAATGCAACTGGTAAACGAATTTCACTTTTCGGCTAACCTGCGATGTGCAGGAATACTGGCACGGGAGAGGATTTAAGCTGGGATTAATAATTATTTGTCCTCGTTGAACGGATTTTATTTGAATGTGGAATCGCCTAGATTATTACCTTTATATATATATATATATTTTATTAACCGGATATATGTATTTTTAGCGTTACTGGATCGGATAGGAATGTGAGATTTTTCGTCGTTTATGTATATATATAAATTTATTTTTACGTTCGACTTCTTCTTCTCTTTTAGTTTCACTGTAACAGGTTGCCGTTAGAACCGAAACTCAATTCATTTCCTACGATGGATTTTGTTACCACGATCTTCTTGCCTTTAGAGTTTAATAATCGAGGATGATTCTAACGATCCTCTCTGTGTGGGACTCGTGTGATTTCGCAAGCCTTGCCCAAAGACGGGTAGTATTTTACCAACAGTGGGAGGAGGAATGCGAAGATCGACGGGTGTTTTGATAATCGAAAACACCGTTTGCACAAGCCAACACAGCGAACGATCCTTTGGTTAAATTTCCGAAGGGAAATTGTTCTCCTATTTCTCTCTTACGATCGCATGCGACGGTGGCAAGAATATCGGTTATTAGCAATGCCGGTATCTCTCTTAATTTTCGATTGACCCCGACGATGTATTTAATAGTCCTCTTTGTGCGGGATTTGTGTGATTTCGCAAGCCTTGCCCAAAGACGGGCAATATTCTGCCAACAATGGGAGGAGGAATGCGAAGATCAGTGGGTGGTTCAGTAGCTGAAAACACCGTTCGCACAAGCCGACACAGCGGACAACTCCTTTTTATTTAAAGGTTAAACGATGATTCTATCTTCGAAACCGTTCGCGATCGATGATAGGAAGTTCTACTTCGATTCTCGAGGGCAACGAAATTATCAGAGAAGAAGGAAATTCTCAGAATTAATTCTCTTACCTTGAGGAGTAGGCGCTGTCTGGCGCTATTTACCTCAGCTGCTGCGTTGGTCGTCGAAGTTTTTGCTGGGTTTATTACTTGAACTCGAATATAGTTTACTATCAACGTTTACTTTATTTATCTATTTCGGTACGGACAGAACAATTTACTGACTAGATTAATACCGCAATTACAATGCGCGTTCAAGATAAAATTTTCTTTTTCCTTGGTCGCGGCTCTCCTTTCTTGACCGAAAAACTAAGGACTCCGAAGCGCAAAATACTATACAAAATTTCTAAAGATGAGCGCAATAACGAACGTAGTAACGGAATGATTAACAAAAGTGAACAAAATAATTATAAACCGTAATAACGAAGATCGCAATAATAATGAACAAAGAATAATATAATAAGAATATTCACCAGGATGTTAATGATGATCGATAATTGGTGAGTATGATAACGATAATGTTAATGAGTGAGCAAGGTAATAAGAATATTCACCGGAATAATAAATGATAATTGAGCGTAATAATGTTCACCAGAATAATAATGTTAATCGCTAAATGATAGTTATCGAGTCTTTTCTGCTCTACGTTACTTGCTTATTTATAATGCCATCCCCCACGGGGTGGTGGTTCGCTGGGGGTACGCTAATGATTGTTTTTGCGATTTTGATGTTTCCCCTTTCTTGTTGTTTCCCTAGGTTTCGGTGATCGACGTTCGAACAATGTTTGCGGAGGCATTTCCATCGGAAGTTCCTTATTATTATTTTTCTTTTAAACGGCTTTTGTTTTTATGTATGATAAATATATATATATATATATATATATATATATATATATATATATATATATATATATATATATATATATATATATATTTTAAATGTGATATCTATTTTATGTTTGTTAAATATATGTATTTTAATTCTATATTTCCTCCTTTTTAATTGATTATATATATATTTACATTTGTAGTTGCGCACATATTTTATTAAAGAAAAGTGTTAACAATATGTTTTCATGATTTATTTCTCGCGCCTGACTTCCATTAATCCTTAATATTCCTGTCGCCGTGACGCGTGTAAATCTAACATGGCTGCTCATAAATGTCATCAGCAAAGTTATAGTAACGGGTCTTTAATTTTTGTTTAATATCGAAGTAACTGTCTGCCGCTCGTTTTCCTTATTCTACCGCAATTAAACATTTACTTATTAATACTGCTTTAAAGTATTGTTCGTGTGAATAAACGCATATATATATATTTTATGTTGTGTGTTTGTAATTCTTCGATTGCATTATTTATTGTTTTGAGTAGTTTATTTTATAGAGTATTCGATAATATAAAACATACGCGCACACATGCATATATATATATATATATATATACGTATTCATATGCATATTTTCTTGGCGGTGTAGTATTCATACGAAATGAAGTGTCGATTATTTACTTATCCTTTACCGGAATGTAGGCTAGTTTTAAGTATGTATCTTAGATTATCGGTATGATAGAATTCGCACATATATATATATATTTCTGACAACGTAACCTTCATTTCTCTAATAATACGATATTGTATGTTTTATGTATTCGTTAAACTATTAGTTTTCGACATCATGTATACTTATATTTTATAATTTGATAATTTTGTATTTATTGCATAGTGTTGGAAGCACTGCCTCTAATATTCACTAGGTTATTACACGTTCGGCATATATGTTTTATACTTATATGTAACTCCCCAAATTGATTGATTGAAATATATTTATATATATATATATTCCTGGCGTTTCAATTATTTCACCCTTTTGTAGTTATTCTTATTTTCTGTTTTATTTAGAATTGTTTGTATTATGTATTTTATTTATTGGTTGGATCTGTTAATCGCCCTCGTTTGTTAATCCTTCCTTTCGTTTCGTGATGCCGCGTGTTCGTTTGTGCATTCAAATCCTTATTCGCGTGTTTTGTATAGAATGGTTTCTTGTTCTTGTTACGGCGCGTGCGGAGCGCGGGACCCCCGCCCTTGGAGTTCAAATTTCCATAGGAAATTTGACTGATGGTATCTCTGAGTTTGCTCAAGGCGAACGCAGGTGTCGTTGGTACTTGAACGACTACCGGTGCTATCGATATCCCTTGAGCTTGTGCTGTTTGATCATCGATATTTCGTCTTCTTTTGAGGTATAGTAGCGGGTGGGTGACTGGGCCGTATATTGCTCCACATCCGTAAGTTTCACGTAGCTAGTATCCGTGTGCGGCTATATCTATTATTGTCTTGATTAATTTAAATATTGTGAGTATTCCAGATATTGCTCCACTGACAGTTCCAAATTCCATAAAACCTGTCCATAAACCTGATACGGCATTTTTCGCTATTGTCGTTAATGTGTTTTTGTCCATCATTCCCAGGATGTTTACTGTTCCAGGGACGATTGTTTTTCCCGTTGCTCTTCTGGCCAATGTGTTCAAGACTGCAGATTTTTCTGCCGGGAACATGACGTGGTCCAGTAGTGTGTAACGTCAATTCATATCAGAGACCAGGCCACACACCACGGACAGGATGGCACCCAGATGTCTGCATATCCTTGGCGCGCACCCTCAATAGTCTTAAGTGCCCACCAGGGGGCCTTGGCATTTTTATAGTTAAGGTCCTTCGGACCAAGCGAGTATTTCCTGTCTTAAATTTCCCTTTACGTTTATTGTCTACCACGTGTTAGCTTAGAAAGTTGGTTTACTCCACATCTGGTATGTTCCGTTGGCAACTTTCTCGCGAGGGCGGCTAAAACCCTTCTTGGTCCACCAACCGTCCTATTATCCAATCGGAGATGGTGTCTACTGCCCTCACTTCCTTAACCAAAATTGTTATCAACAAATCCGATAGTCCCGTGTCCTTAGACACACCCACCCCTAGCTTTCCTCAGACACAGTATCGTCAGTAAAACTTCACTTATTCTGTATCCTTAGAATAGTCAACATATCTATGTCGGTCTCTACTCTTATAAGTCGCGTAGTTAATGTATTGTTGTAACTAAGTCTTACATAACGTGGTTGGAGTGAATTGTGATTTATGTTAATTCAGTGCGTGTTACATTGTGATTGCTGAATTCATAATAAAGGTTGATTAAAACCAAGTAAATAGTTGTGTTACGATTCAACTATATTTTATTTTCACCGACCAACCCAAAAATTACGTGACAAGTGCATCGAAGTCTTTTGGGTATATATTCTGCTCGTGGCCAATGACGATGGTGCTGAGTATCGCCACGTTTGGCGCACGTCCGGGTGGAGTTCCTTTACTTGTACTGGAATGCATTTGACTATATGGACCGCTTCTCCTACGATCAAAGCCATGTGTTTTTGGTTGTGGTGTATGCAAATTCATCGGGCGGTAAGTTGCCAAGCTTAAAGTGTTCTCTATTAGTTTCTTCTGTGTGGTGTATCATGGTATAATGTTGTCGTTTGTCGTTTCGCTTTCGAGTTTATCAGAAATAGGAATAACCTTTTATCATCATTAATATATGTATATGTCGGAGATGAAAGAACACCGGACCCTTTGGAATTTTGGATAATCCCGCAACATTGTAACCTAGAGTCTACTATAGCTGTAATTGAACAATTGTAGTTATTCAACCCGATTGTAATTGTTCGAGAGTTGTGATAATGAGCTTGGGCTCGAGGCGACAGTCAGTCGCCGAACGTAGCCGCGGTCACGGGATGAACGCTTTGCCTAACAAAGGTATGGAGTAATTCTATAGCTCTCCTTAAAAGAAATATTCGTGGCGACACGCGACAGTAAACATTCCAACGGTTTCTGTCCCGTGGCTCGCCACACGCAGACCCTATTCTTCGAGTAAGATGATTGCCAGATGTCGATGCGTCTCCGCAGTACATGTTCGGCTAGCCCGAGGGCCCGTTATAAATCTTAAGATTTAGTTAACTAAAGTCCTTCAAACAGACAAACAGTCTTTGTCCCAACTACGGGAAGATAGGGGAGACATATTTTTCAACGAGCGGCGTCTCCCACTAGCAACTTTCCCTCGAGGGCGGCTAGCATCTTTTTCTAACCACCGATTGAGATTGACCAATTAGCAGCAACGTCAATTTCCCTTACTTTCTGAACGAAGGCTTTTCTCGACGAATCCGATGATCTCGTATCCTTAGACACATCCCATTATAGTTTTCCTCTGTGGCATCATCGGGACGGGAAAGGCATTCTCTGGTGAGGTCGCATTAGGGAGTTACATAACGTCTTTACGCTCGGATATTACGCTCGACGGATATTCGTTTTAACAAAGAGTTAGTTTAGTTATACTTCCACCGTGGCCAAGCAAGTCGAGTGCGATTTGGGCTTTGGAAGAAAGAGCATCCTGTTATCCCGTTGACCGCGGATTCGTTATTGAACCTAGGATCATTGTCATTAATTTCTCGAGTATCTAATTACCACGGTTACTTGTCCAGTTCTATGATAAACATATTTCCACTAGTCAATGTCTTCTCTATTGCATCACGGCAATGTGTAATTCAAATGGAGATTCGTTTCTCGCCCCTAACCCTAATTCTAATGTAAACCCAACATGTATATAGCATAAAGTTTAGTTGCCTCGAAAGCGCATAAGCGTGATAATTCCTCGATCATTTCTATGATAGGTAAAGGATATAAATACAAACGCGTTATAGCGCCGCTGGTTGCTAATTCCTTAACCTACAATATCGCGTGAAAGATGTTTTTCGTCGATCGGGTCAAACACAAACAACACGTGTGAGAGGCATGGTACGTCGATGTTGTTCATTTATTATTTACTTCAAGATAATAAATCTTTTTTATTCAATGATCAATTGGTAGTAATTATTTATCAAACATCCTGCAAAATAAATTTAGTTATATGGTACCTTACACATGCATTTACGCAACAAAAAACATATGCGATTTGCGCAATTTCGAACGCTCAGACAAACCGTGAAATGGTTTGATCGATCTTGTTATTTATGGCATGCGCTATTGGAACCTAAATCGTAAGGCAAGAGGTTAAATGCAAAGACGTGGAATGCAATCGCTACTATCGAAAAACATGTTCGTAATGAAAAATGCGGTTGATATGATTGAAACTTTCATTGGGACGATTCGCAAGAACTGATGGATTGATTGAGGCTGTTCCTTTTCGCACAAACAGCTGATCATATTAGATATAACGGATGATAACGAGATCATGTTAATACTGGAGGAGCTTCGTCAAGCTGGTATAGTAGTTATAAATGAAACGTTCTCTAGATCGTTGAAATAGCAGTTGACGAAGTATCGATCGACAAGATTGCTGTGTTGTTCGATTTGAGAGGAGAAGAACGTATTCGCAATTGCAAATTGTTTCCGATAATGCTCTATGTCGGAGGAGGATGGAACTTCCGATGCAAGGGGAAGGAAGATAAGGGACAGTAATTACGTACGCGATAATAAGATGTGTTTGTCACTTAACGGTAAGGTGATCGATGTTAAAAACGAAGGGTGTGTAATATCGGTGGACTTGTTGTAGCTGTGGATGCGGCTACCAAACTTTACGTAAACACTGCCGTATTGGAAAAATGGAAAAACCTTGAAACACAATCGAGAACCGACTGGAACATCGACGTGCGAAACCGAATAAAGAAACTTGATGATAAAGCCGTTGATCGTTACCGAATGCTCGAGATTATGATCTCTTTAAAAATGGAGGCGTTAAATATTGATACGTACGAATCAAATAATACAAATGTCGCAAGTGATCATAAATAACGATACACGAACGAAACATCGATCATTCTTCGATTGTAAATCACGATGTGAATAGACGAAATTTTTTCCATGTGAAAATAAAAAAGACGATAAAGAAGAAGAAGGTATCGTTCGAAGACGAGTATTGCGCTAAGTGTGACTATCTATTTGTATTGTTAATTTAATAACTTACTAATAATATTAACTTATTAACTTGTTAATTGTTAACTTTTTGTTTATTTCTAAGCGAGATATCTCGCGAACGTGATTGGCTATACTCGGGTTCGATGATCTGTGGCAGGCCTACATAATAGTAAAACGGAGTCACAGGCACTAGTACATTCTCGCTGTTACCGAGATGTTCAGCAAGTATGCATGAATCGCACTTGTCAAGAGTAAAAGCGAAAGGGCACAGCCAAAGCTTTCGCATCGATATTGTGTAAGAGCGGAACGTTATGGTATCACTGGTAGGGCGTAATGTAGCGGCACAGGAGTCAAAGGACGACGCGAGTCGAGAGCGACTCATGCTATTGTTTTGCCAGGACATTGACTCAGCCTTGACGCTGAAAGGTAATGATAAACAAACTCCGAGCAAAACAATGTCACCGCTACATGCAACTGTCGAATGAAGACAAATTTGAATTTTCCGACTTTCCCCCGACCAGTATAAATAAACGGTCGCGATCGTGAACGATTGAGTATCGAACAGCATCGTACGATATCGTACAGTATCTCTGAGTATCTCACGAATATTTATCGAGTTACACGACGAACATTTGCGAGTATTTATTCCGCTATCTTATTCCGCGATTTGTACTTTGCACTAACGACTCACGTATACGGCCGTACATTAATTTATTATTTTAAATATATTCGACGGTTTCAACAACGAGTAATCTCGTCCTTTAAACCTCACGTACTAACTATTCTCCACAAATATTTTATTATAATATATAAATTAATATAATATGATCCTGTATATAAATTATATAACATTCAAGTAATTTAATTTTTGCTATTATCGCTGCATTTTCTGTTATTAAATTCACTAGACAGACTTTTTAAGCCGTCTTGGTCTTTTCTTCCGATAATCTTTTCCTTTTACGTTCCGAAGTTCGGGAAAATCTCTCAACGCGAAATTAATCTGAATTCCTTCACTCAGCACTTGCCTGCGAAGATAAGGAAGATTAAGAAAACATTGATCATCCGTTGTCTGGTACTTCACACGAACGCAAGACCTGCCAAATCGGATATTGTAAAAGAAACGGAAGCAACAACACCTGCACAAAGTGTAAAAAGATTATTTGCCGAACATGTGTAAACAAATTTGAGTATGATATTGAATATTACAAATTTTATATAAACATACATAGTTTAGTTTCATAGTTTCATTTATAAGTTAATAGTGTGTAATTATGTTGTTTTTAAGTTGTCTTTTACAAAATGCGACAAGGATCCATGTGAGGCGCTCGCCGGTAAAGTTTATATTGCTATCGTAAATAGGGCTAATTTTGAGTTGGAATCTTAACATTTATTAAAGAGGCATGATGCATGATGATTTTAGTTTATTTCATACTCAATGGCCACAGACTTGTTATAAGCTCGATATCTCCAAAGGGTACTTCAAGACTATATTGTGACGGTACAAGTTGCCAAGGTTTCTGATCTGGAGGAGTAATGCGACCTATCAAGGAAACCGGAAATCTCACGTCCATTCGGGTACCACCCCACTCTTACCAGAAGAATGCGCATCAAGGACATCTGAAAGAATAGTCATGGCATTCGGCATGCCGTTCATTGTAAAACTAATTTTTTTGATAAGAACCAATCAATGTGTATCGTTGCGGAATATACATCTTCTAGCATTCATTTCCAACATCATAGCGAATATTTCCGAAAATATTTTCTTTTCTTTATGACGCGGAGGTCAAAATAATTATATAATTTACTAAAAACAAGTAACAGATGAATTCAGAGAATTTTTCATGATATTACTTGTGGAAATTCCATGGCGGTATAAATATTTTATATACGTATAAATATAAATATTTATTGGTTTGTTCGTAAAGTTTGTCCCGATAAGAAATGAAAGACATGAACAATTATATTGAAAAATTTTTCGCCGAAGAACCGGGGAAGCTCTGAAAGGATGGAATATTCAAGTTGCGTGAAAAATGAAGAAAGGTTTTGGAAATGGCACCAAATGACACCTATATAATTGAATAAATGTAATATATCGAATTGAAATGTAAATAGGAATGAACTTTCCGGGCGACTCAATATAATTGACAATTTTTCTGATATTTTATTTTGAAAATATACATTCTATTGTATACGTTGAGTTCAAGAATAGTTTTTGTAAAAGTAAGTTTAGTTTTCTTATTGCAAAATTACATATTATGGTAGGAAGACGCCAAGGGAGTTGAAAATAACGAAGGATCGCAAGACGGAAGATAGGGAAATTGCTATACAAATCCCCGTTTGTAATTTTGTGCAATTATTTTCTGATCTCCCTGTTCGGTCTATCATTGTCATCCAGGTTTTTGTTGAAACTTCTTAAGGCAGATTTGAAAAGTTTCTTCATCAGTCATGTCCCGTTTTCTTCTCGGCTGGGTGTTGTCGGACGATCTGACCTGTTCATACTCCTCGCAATAATCGCAATGAAGTATTTGAAAAGTTTTCAAACGCAATGCAGACGGTTATGTTCCTTGTTTCACTTCTAAACGAACTTCATTAAAGTACGTAGCCGAATTTATTGTCGTAATCTGTCTTTCTTTAAAGGCTTTTCAAAGCACATTTGAAAAGTTCTTCATCTTTCTCGTTAATTCTTTCTCTCTTTCTTGGTTCTGCGGCCAAGTGCTGAGTTCAACTAAATGTAACATACACAAGAACCTATAAAATTAGAAATCTGCTCTGTTTGGTCGTAATTTAGCACATACAAGAGTCTATGTATTTAAGCTTAAGTTAGGGGTCTGTTTGGTTACATACTAGCATACGCAAGAACGTATTAAGTTCTACAAGAACCTACTTAATTGTACGGTTCTATGAAATAGTTCATATCTACTTTTTTATCCGAGATAGACAATTATGAGAATGACAAAATCGCGTAGTAATGAAACTAATTGTAAGTTGCTTAAGAAAGAGAAATGAATTGTTTACTAAATTTTTTAGCGATGACGCATATAAATCAGGGTTAAAAATAGTACAAAATGTCAGAGTATAATAATTTTGTTACGTCGTGCGACATTCTAGCTAGACCAGGCCACACACCGCTGACAGGATGGCAACCAGATGTCCGCACGCCTTCACTGCGTACCTTCAGAAGTCAGTTCGCTGTGGAGTGCCGAAGCGTGCTGACGTGTCTCTAGTGCCCAGCGTAGTCCGAAAACAACACGTGTCGCCCAACCGTCAAAAGTGAACACAGCCAAGTGTTTCCTACCCTTTAGGGAGAAGAAAGTTCTACGCACCTAACCCCAACCCGAATACTAGCCTCATAGCCTCACGACTAGTTATTCATTTCGAATTAACTAGCTCGATGATGGCCCAGCAATCGCGGCCAGGCTCTCCGGAGCAGACTCGCAACTACCCCGCGCTACCTCCCCCGTGGCAGAAGTGTAGCAGAACTCTCCGCACCAACGACGCTAATATTACCAAGAAACGGAAAATAGAAACAGCAAAACCATACACAATCGACACCCGGAACGAACAATCAACGATACAAATAAACACCCACAACAGGTTCGCCGTACTGCAATCCACTAACGACGCCATGGAAATCGCAGACCCGCTGCCAAACCAGCAATCACAGAGAATCCCCCCTCCCCCACCAATATTTGTGGACGACGTCATCGATATACAGACAATGATCAAGTCCTTAGAGAGAGATATCTCCAAGGAGGACTATAACCTAAAGATAAATAACAATAAAGTAAAAATACTGCCCAGGAACCCAGAAGCTTACAGAAAACTCACCAAGATACTTAGGACCCTGAACGTCAACTTCCACACCTACCAACTCAAACAGGAAAGGCCTTTCCGGGTGGTCCAACGAAATATCCACCACTCAGCAGACATAGACGAACTCAAACACGAACTCTCAAAAATCGGCCACGAAGTCATCAACGTAAGTAATATAAGGCATAGAGTCTCGAAAGACCTGTTATCCTTATTCTTCTTAGACATAAAACAAAAGCCGAACAATAAGGAAATCTACAATATCAGTCGCCTAATGAACGCGATAGTAAAATTCGAACCACCGCTTGTGAAAAAGGAAATAGTGCAATGCAAAAGGTGCCAAAGGTACGGTCATACGCAGAAATACTGCAACCATACTTTCCGCTGCGTTAAATGTGCAGGCACTCACTCCACTGACCAGTGCGCCAAATCACCGGAAACCCCAGCGAAATGCATCCACTGTCAAGGGGACCATCCTGCCAACTACAAAGGCTGCTCAGCCTATAAAACTCTAAACACAAACAGGTACCCTAAACTCAGAGCAAAAGAGGTAACCAACCTAACACCCAGCCCGCCGAAATTCACGACTACCCCAATCCCCTCAACCAACCAAACACCCAGTCCTACCAAATTCATTACCACCTCAACCTCCTATGCCCAAGCAGTACAAGGCATCCAAAATAACCCGAATAGCCAAAGGGATCTTCCCCAAAATAGTGTCCCCAACCCACCTAACACAGACAACTTATCTAGGCTTGAAAAGCTAATAGAGAAACAATCAGAGCAAATAAATAATTTGCTATCGCTACTAACACTCATCATGGATAAATTAATACGCCCCGACGCAAAATAAAACCAAGGCGCATAGCTCTTTGGAACGCCAACGGTATAGCGCAACACAAACTTGAACTAGAACTCTTCCTAAAATACCAACAAATCGACGTAACGCTCGTATCGGAAACCCACTTCACCGACAAGAACTACCTGAAAATAAATGGTTAGAAATCCTACCATACCCAACACCTCGGCGGAAAGGCCCACGGTGGCACCGGAATAATAATCAAAGCAAGTATTAACTACGAACCTCCACAAAGACTACCTCCAAGCAACAAACGTAGCAATAGAAGACTGTCATGGCACAATCACCACCTCAGCAGTATACTGCCCTCCCAGACACTCCATCGCCAAAGAAGACTTTGATAACTTCCTGGACACCCTGGGCAATAGATTCATAGCTGGAGGAGACTATAACGCCAAGCACATCCAATGGGGCAGCAGACTGGTTACAGCAAGAGGTAAAAACCTCTTAAAAAGCATAATAAACAACAACCTCAACTACCTCACCACATACGAACCTACATACTGGCCCACTGACACCAACAAAATACCCGACCTTCTCGACTTCTTCGTAACTAAAAATATCTCATCAAGACACGTCCAGATCAACTCCTCGGCTGATCTCTCCTCTGATCATTCCCCCGCGATAGCAACAGTCAGTTCAACAATCATCGAGAATACACCTAATGGCTCCATTCACAACTAACATACCAACTGGTAGCTCTTTAGCGAAGTCTTTACACACTCAACTTCAGCCTTCACTCCACTAAAAACAAAGGAAGAAATCGAAGCAGCCACGGAATACTTAAACGCGAGCATAATAAACGCAATCCGCCTCTCCACACCGACAAAGACGTCTATCAGCAAACAAGAATATCCCCAACACATACTAAAAAAAAATAGCAGAAAAACGTAGACTAAGAAGAGTATGGCAGACCCATAGAACACCGGATGACAAACGCAAACTAAACAACGCAACTAGAAAGCTATCTAAAACCTTAAAAAATTATAAAAACGACTGTTTCCAAAAATACCTCGCCAGCTTATCCCCCACAGCCGACTCCAACTACTCACTATGGAAGGCCTCCAAGAAACTCACACGCCCCCCACAAATAATCCCACGTAAATCCGCCGTCCGCAAGGTGGATGGGCGCGAAGCCCTATAGAAAAAGTCGACCCGTTTGCTAAATACTTGTCTAAAGTATTCAAACCCCATTCCCCCAAAGCTGCCGCGGACGTTACTGAATACTTGCACACCCCCTTCCAAATGTCCCCTCCTATCGAACCCTTCACTTCTGCAGAGACTATAGAAACAATCAGTCGTCTAAACCCCATGAAAGCAGCAGGGCACGACCTAATAGGCAATAAAGCAATCAAGTAACTTCCCATAAAAGGGATAGCACTCATCATATCGATATTTAATGCTATCCTTCGCCTTGAACACTATCCTAAGGCCTGGAAAATCTCATTGATTATCCTCATCCCTAAACCCAGTAAACCGATATACGAAACCAGTTCCTATCGCCCAATCAGTCTTTTACCTACCCTGTCCAAACTATCCGAGAAGATGCTCACGAACCGACTCCTTCCACTCCTAGAGGACTTGAAAACACTCCCAGATCACCAATTCGGCTTCCAAAAACAACATTCAACAGTAGAGCAAATCCACCGCATAACTCATACGATCAGCCAAACACTCGAAAAGAAAAAATATTGCTCAGCGGTTTTCAAATATTCCCTACTACTCCATCCTAAAATCCTACCTAACCAATAGACAATTCATGGTTAAACGCCTAGACGCCACTTCCGCAACATTCCCAATAGAATCCGGCATACGCCAAGGTAGTGTCCTCGGACCCCTACTGTACTCCATCTACACTGCCGACTTACCTATATCAAACGATATAACAATAGCGACATTTGCAGACGACACAGCGCTATTAGCTACCCACGCAGACTCGGTAATAGCCTCATCCACTCTCCAGCGAAGTCTCGACTCCATGGAAAAGTGGTTTCATAAATGGGGCTTCAAAATTAACGAAAAGAAATCCTCACATGTAACCTTCACGCTCCGAAAACAAACCTGCCCCCAGGTCACCATCAACAATGCAACAGTTCCTAGCAGGGACACAGTCCGATACCTGGGCATGACCCTGGACAGGAGACTAACGTGGAAGACACACATCTCAGATAAAAGGAAGCAACTAAAGGACAAACTAAAAAAAACTCTATTGGCTCACGGGCCGACGCTCCAAACTAAACATACAGAATAAAATTACGCTCTACAAGATCGTAATAAAACCTGTCTGGACCTACGGAATTCAACTATGGGGAACAGCAAGTAACTCCAACATCGAAATACTACAACGCTTCCAATCGAAAACGCCAAGATCCTTAATAGACGCACCTTGGTATGTTACCAACGAAACCATCCATCGCGACCTCAAGATACCCACAGTCAAAGAGGAAATAGCAAAATACAGCGACAGATATAGCAAAAGAGTCAACAAACACCGAAACCCCCTAATCACTGGACTACTTGATACGACGGACCAGATTCGCAGGCTGAAGAGGCACTACCCGCTAGACCTAAACGTTAGATTCATTTAATTATCCAAATTAAGCATATGCACTTACTTATAATACTTATAAATTATACCTATCTATAATAAGTATTAACTTATTGTAAATAAACAGCCATGTCACTGCGCCACGCCGGAAAAATTACTGAAAATTCTCAACACGAGAATTGATTGTAATTTCAACAAATAAATAAAAAAAAAAAAGAACCTTCAGTAGTCTTAAGAGCCGATCATAAATCTTAGAGGAATTTCTAAGGTCCTTCAGATCGAACCAAACATCTGCACTAAGTCACTGTCTAAAGGTTATTGTTTATTACGGAAAAATAGGAGAAGTTCGTCTTTCTCATGTGCGATGTTTCACTCAAATCAGCTTTTCTCGCATCATTAGACCCACCCATCGCAAGTGTCCACCGCTGCATCATCGTTACAGAAAGTCAGTCTTTATACATTTTTTGAACATTCAACATCTAAGCGTGCGTCGCGTACAACACCTTGTTACTCTAGCTATCAATCGAATTAATTGTACATTTCTAGTTAAGAAGTTGTTGGAATAAACATTAATTGTCTTCGTTAATTCAGTGTAAAATCAATTTAACCACCCCTATTATCGCAAACGAAATCAGGGGATCGATCATTTCGTGGCGTCGATTATCCAATCGTAACGGGAATTTACGACTCCCGTTGACGTGCTTCCTCGCGATCGCGTCTCCCCGCGAATGGTCGAAACACAGGTCTGTCAGATAAAAATATTAAATTACGAAAAAAATTTGTTGATACGTACAAAGAATGAACGACGAAAGATCTGGAGGTGGAATTTTCCAGGATTCTGAAGTGTATTACTTTAACACGTTGAATGCCACGCTAGTTTTACAGAGATTGCCCGTGGCACTATGATGAGTTTTTTAATATGGATATATATGTTGAAATATTACCTACAAGAGATAATTTACGGTGCATAATCATATTTTTAATGAATTTATCTCACAGAGGTCACTGGTGATCCCCGTGGCGCTGAAGTGCGATTTCGCGCGATGAACTTATTTTTTTCGATTATCAATTATCTCGTGTTGTTGTTATTAAATATAAGTTTGGGGTTGATAATTAATAGATTCACACAGATTGAGATTCACCTTCTATATCTCACCAGCTCGTACAAAACGTCTGAACACACCGGATACACTTAGATAATTAACACGTGGTCGATTCCTAACACAAAAGAGCGTCATTAGAAGTCGTACCAACTTAGCTTGTAGGAATTAGCGATCATACCAACTTACCGTTTCTCAACAATACGTTAACTAATCCTTCGAGTATAGGTTTAAACAATTTTTCTGTAGTTTTTTTCGATTTCTTAATCTCTTATTTCATGTGTATGTATGTGAATATTGTTATATGCAGCAGATCAGTAATTTAGGTGGAAAATGTGTGTAGGTAAATGATCTTACTCTATTATGTACATTTATTATGTACCATATCTAATTTATTAAGTGTAATTATCAGTCGAGTTCTGTATCTTTCTCTGTGTATTATATACATTATAACCTAAAATGTTTCTACGTGCCTGTGATTTCATATCGACCAATCACCCGTTAACCAGTCTTAAGCAAATTTTTTTAATCTATAAATTCAATCTCTTGGCAATTGAAATAAATTAAAAGACGTTCAATCTCTTTTCTTACCAAGTTATCTTGCCAAATGATGGATTCTTATTATTGAATTTCACTGGATAAATTTTCTTCCCTTTACTTATTTTTATGTGCACTACAGACTCATTTTTAGAATTTTCTTTTTTGACTCGATCTTTTATGAAACCCTAGAAGAAAAAGACCTTTTTTAAAATTTGTTGTTTTTAACCTACAGTGTGGTTTACTGTGCCTTGTGTATTAGAGATAGGGGTTAGGTTAGTCTTTGTTGACACGGTATTGATGATAACTTTTGAATCAATGAATTCGCAAATTCAAAAGTTCAAGTGAAGTAAACTTTTCATGTCCTTCTTTTTTCTTTTTACGCAACAATTTTTCTATCGCGAGTCTATAAATAGGTAGAAAATAGGCATAGAAATCAGTAATCTGCAAATTTTGTAATGGTGGTCTCATGATGTTTTTTATAACTAAATCTTCTTTATCGTTATCCATAATACCTTTTTTTTTTTTTTTTTTTTGGTGGAGAAATCCTCATGGACACTCCGCTGCTGCAGTAGGCGCGTAGCAGCAGAGTAGTGTCGGACTCCTACCGACTAAAACTCCACGATGACCACCCTACGCGTGCGACGGGGGTGCTCCAGGTACCTCAATGAATTAACTTCTGTTGCACCCTCTTCTCGCGTCCTCTTGTTCGAGCCAGTCCTAGTATCTCCCGTCTATTGAGTTGGCGTTAGGGGGGTCCTTGCCCCTAGCGCTGCGCTCCTTCAGGCGTGGTCCGTTGGGACGGCGGTGGGGCGGCTCTAGGTCGCCTGACTGCCATCCTTCTCTGTCTGTTTGTCACCCTGACTGTCATCCGTCTTATCCTGCAGGGGTGAGAGTTTTTCTTCCTCTCCCTTTCCGCTCGCTCCTTCGCGAGCATAACTCGCACGCAGAAGTGGCGGACGGCCTCGTATTCCTGTGGCCCTCTCAGCATCGCCTCTATAATCGCTGGGGGGGGGGTCAATGTTCCTCCTGTGACGTGCCGCAGGGAGTGTCGGGGCAGCTCCCACGCCGGACAGAGCTCCAGGGTGTGCTGCGCCGTGTCGCTGTCCTCTCCGCAGTGGTGGCAGATGTCTGTCGTCTCCCGTCCAATTCTCTTCAGGAACTCGCCGAACATGCCGTGTCCGGTGAGCATCTGGGTCATTCTGAATGTGAGCGGGAGACCGTGGCGGCTTCTCCATGCCTCCCAGTTTGGGAGAACCGCCTCCGCGCCCCGATGTTCACCTCCCTCGTTGATCAGCTGGGATCGCCACCGGTCCCACGTGTCCTCCTCAGCGGTTCCTATGTCGTTCGGAGCCGCCTGCTCGGTCGGATCTTCTTCCGGATGCCATACTCTCCGGTGGGTGTATCTCTTTTTGAGCGCTAGCGCCCGGAGCTCCCACTGGGGGAACGCGGCTAGGGCGGTCGCCGACGCGCGAGACACCGTCCGGTATCCCCTAATGATTCTGATGGCGGTTACCCTGTGTAGCCTCCTCAGGAGCAGGATGCTGCGGCGGCTCGCCATCACTCGGGACAGAATGACGCCCTCGTAAAGTCGGCGCACCGCGTCTCCCGCCCCGCCGATGTTCGGTAGCAGGCCGCACAAGGCATTGTTAAATAATCTAGAGAAAATAATATTATCTAGATATAGAATGATGAATAAATATATAGAATATAATATATTTTGTCTTATTACCAGGAAATTCGAAATTATTTGACTATTTCTGTATTTTGTCGAGCAAATCTTGAAGAATGAATTGAGTTGTGGTTATGTTTCTGCCACTGCATAAAATTGTGGTATATAATCGGCATAAATGCAGAAATTAACAGGACATGGAATGATAGAAGAGGATTTGTTGGAGCAATAAGAAAGAGTACTTAAAAGAGTATGTTGTGAGATTTCATATTGTATTCCAAATTTTTGGGGTAATGCTACATTTATTGTGACATAGATTGATTGATTGCAAACAAGATTGATGAAATTTAACATTTTTCAATCGATTTAACTAACTGTTCGAATTTTCATGACTCTATCCTTCCACACCATATCGAAACCTTTTTCAATATCAAATCCTATTTCTATTAAGTGTTGCTTAGTAATAAAGACATCACAAACAAATATTTCTATGTTTGATAGGTGATTTGTCGTACATCTGGTTTTTCTAAAACCATACTGACGAACCGTACTGAAAAAACCATACTGAAGTCAGAAAATTTACGTGTTTTAAGAATCATTAGAGTCGATTGTTAATTATTTTTTCTTACAATAAAGATAAAGTAGAGGTAAGAGCTTCCATTTATCGAGAAAGGGTGGTCATGGGTCATTATCGGCCGTATGATCATATATATGTCGGGTTCACATTATGATTAGGGTTAGGAGCGTGAAACGAATTGTCGTTTGGATTAGATATTGTTGTTATGCAATAGAGAAGATATTAACTAGTGCAAATATGATTATTGCAGAATTTGACAAGTAACCGTGGTAATTAGATACTCGAGATGCTAATGATCCTAGGTTCAATAACGAATCCGCGGTCAACGGGATAACAGAATGCGCTTTCTTCCAAAGCCCAAGTCGTACTTGACTTGCTTGGCTACGGTGGAAGTATAACTAAACTAACTCTTTGTCAAAACGTGGAATATCCACCGAGCGTAAAGACTCTAAGTAACTCGCTAATACGACCTCACGAGAGAAAGACTTTCCGTCGCGATAATGCTGCAGAGGAAAACTATGATGGGGTGTGTCTAAGGACGCGAGATCATCGGATTCGTAGAGAAAAGCGTTAGTCCAGAAAGTGAGGAAAATTGACGTTGCTGTTAATTGGTCAATTTCCATGTTGTTTCTACCAAATGTCCAAATCGGACAAATTGTAAATGTAAACAACTAAATAAAAAAAATTCCCATGTTGGTGGCTAGAAAAGGATGCTAGCCATCCTTGAGGGAAGGTTGCTAGTGGGAAGCGTCGTTCGTTGAAAAAATAGATTTTCCCTGTCTTCCCGTAGTTGGGACAAAGAGTGTTTGTCTGTGTGAAGGACTTTAGTTAACTAAATCTTCAGATTTATAACGGGTCCTCAGGCTAGCTGAACATGTACTGTGGAGATGCGTCGACATCTGGTAATTATCTTACCCGAAGAATAGGGTCTGCGTGTGGCGAGCCACAGACAGAAACCGTTGGAATGTTTACTATCGCGTGCCGCTACAAATATTTCTTTTAAGGAGAGCTATAGAATCACTCCTTACCTATGTTAGATAAAGACTTGTTGTCGCCTCGAGCCCAAGCTCATTATCACAAATCTCGAACAATTATAATCGAGTTAAGTTATAGACGCTAAAATATTGTCGATTTTCCGAAGAATTCCAATGGAAGACCCCGGTGCCCTTTCATCTCCGACATATATATAGATTCTCAATAGTAAATGAAAAGATTAGGTTAAATTAAGTTTATTATAAGTTAACAACACACGAATGTTAGCTGAGTTCAGTTTACATTTCAATCTGTGGCGGATCGGTATCAACAGAACGCCGACAGGTCGAGGCATCAACGCGACGCAACACCTTCCGGGCGATCCGTATGTACCAACCGTCAACACCAGAGGGCTACTACGACGACAATGAGTCTGTCTATCTCGCTAGCGGTCGAATATACGGGCACACGATACAAATACCGCACCTAGCGAGACTCCCTCTACGTCTAAGGCAGGGACTACCGGGCATAGCCTTACTGATGAGTCCACCGGTAGTCCCGGGACGAAACGCTCTTCATTCCCTTTTCACCTAGCTCCAACTACACCTCCTACAAATCATTTCAATCATTTTTTCCAGAGTAAAATACGCTTACCGCACATACGCGCGCGGGCTCACGTATACAATGTCCGCTTTCAGAGACAAAAACATATTTTTTGACCCGGCAGTTCGAAAGACTTGTGCCAGTAGTTATAATAATGCTTTGTATTTTCTGTCTCCATCGTGTTTTCATTACTCGTTGTAAATGCAGTTAATTTGGAAAATTCATTAGCCAAATGCAATGATCCGATCGATCGAGGATTACCCGGAGGAATTTTCGCAATACTTACCTAATAGCTTCGAAGCCTCGCTTCGTCAAGGTACCTCATAATCTATCTTCTTTCCACTAGAAGAGCGCGAGCATACTCATTGTCTTTCTTATATTCTGTGAAAACAGATCAACATGCATATTCTTTGGACTTCACCTTGAGCCATGCCGCATTGTCAATGGAGTCGAGTGTAACGTCAATTTACATCAGAGACCAGGCCACACACCGCGGACAGGACGGCACCCAGATGTCTGCACATCCTTGGCGCCGTACCCTCGATAGTCTTAAGTACCCACCAGAGGTCTTGGAATTTTCATAGTTAAGGTCCTTCGGACCAAGCGAGTATTTCTTGTCTTAGATTTCCTTTACGTTTATTGCCTACCACGTGTTAGCATAGAAAGTTGGTTTTTTTCACATCTGGTATGTTCCGTTAGCAACTTTCTCGCGAGGACGGCTGAAACCCTTCCTGATCCACCAACCGTCTTATTATCCAATCGGGGACGGCGTCTACTGCCCTCACTTTCTTAACCAAAATCGTCATCAACAAATCCGGTAGTCCCGTGTCCTTAGACACACCCACCCCTAGCCTTCCTCAGAGACAGTATCGTCAGTAAGACTCACTTATTCTGTATCCTTAGAATAGTCAACATATCTTTATCGGTCTCTACCCTTATAACAGTGGCGTACTTAACGTATCAGTGTAACTAAGTCTTACATAACGTGGTTGGAGTGAATTGTGATTTATGTTAATTCAGTGTGTATTACATTGTGATTGCTGAATTCATAATAAAGTTTAATTAAAACAAAATTAATAGTTGTGTTACGACTCAGCTATTTTATTTCATCAACCAACCCTTAAGTTTACGTGACACGAGCAAGGTCAGATCATTTCGTTCTTCGAATAGTTTAGAATTGCTTAAGTTGCCGAACCATCCACTCTCTCATCGTTCTGACAGAATTTCAGAATCGCTTTAACCTTTGCATCGGCAAGATCAAAATCGTTGATCGTCGAACTCTTGTATTACATTTGCAAATGGCTTCCCTCAAAAGCAACCGTTCCATTGTTCTTTGACTTATCAGTTACGATTTTTCGAAACTTCGCAACATTTGTTTCAATCGCATGTTTCGTTAGCGTTTTTGCGAATAGTCCAATGGTTCGAGACTTTCACTTTTTGAATCAGTTATCCAATATTTATCGTGTAATAAATGTAATGCATGGAGTAATGATCATGAACGCGCGCATACACAAACACAAACACCAAAAATAGCACTGTTACACGAGTGCATTAAAACAACTAAAGCTAGATAAATGATTCCTTTCTTATAATGAGTGTTCATACATATAATTTTGATTAAACGCGTTTAGAAACAAAATTGCAACGTAGGCGTAAGTGTAGAGGTAGCAGCAAGTGTAAAAAAATTTAATTTTTTCTCCGTTTTGTATCCAGTCATACTAAACCTTTTTCCAAATATTATTATATAAATTTTTGGACTATCGTTCTGAATGGCCTCAGTAGCCGATCGGGATGAAATATTAAATCTTAAATTTGGGAAACGACGCGTTCTTTATCTACAGACTCCTGTATACTATGTGAAAGTTTACGGTTGTGAGTGTTAAAGTACGTTCGTAAGTTACTGTAGATCAAGAAACGAATGATCGAAAAGCGTTTTCTAAGTTCATTCGCGAGATAATAATAAACGACCGGTTATAGATGCGTATATATACACAGGCATACAAAAATATTCGTGGAATATACCCGTGGAAAACTAGCTGGATTTAACAAAACAGGGATTGTCATGACTAAGTTGTGTAAATTTTCTTTTGATTTCAAGTATATACAAATTGGTTGTTATTTGTACTTTAGTGGATTCCAGACAAACAAGAGTATTCAAGGAATCAGTAGATTTTTTGTTCAGTGGAAATGTCCATGTTATTCAAGACAACATATTCGGTTACAAAAATGGATGCGTTATTATTAATATTTTTGTTAATACGCACGCTTATAACAAAGATTGTAACAAATGGCTCGGATACATTCAGAACTCGTAAATTTACTCCTATCCTTATGCCATCAACAGAATAAAAACGATCATCACTCGTTCCCGTTTAGGGACTTGTGTCTGCTGTATAGTTTGTGCACAAGAAACTGGATTGGACGATTCCACGGTTTTAGGTTAGATACATTAAAGTCAAGTGTCCCTATGACAAGAAAGACATGTAGTTAGAAAAAATAGGCCGGGGTATATGTGCGAGGTGGTTGGGTGCTATTTATACCCCCAGTGGTATTCCATTATCCTGAAGGAATTCAGGCTTTCCAATAATTGCGCCTTGTTCGTATGTTTAAATTTACAAGTAGTTATTCCCATAATAATAATAGTTCAATCAAATTAGTCTCGAATCCAATAAAAAATGATACCTGAAATTTTATTATGGGATCATATAAAAATCATGTTCAGGAACAAATTCTATATCTTTACTCCAGATTTTTTGCAACATAAGTATATATTTAATATGTATCTTTTTTAACATATGTTTTTTGAAATATAAGTTATAAGTATTAAAAGTATCTATCAAATGAGATAGATACGTAAAAATTGGTTAGTTTCCTGAGGCATAAGAAAAAGTAGAAGGTGCTCAAAATGGCACTTTTTAACTTGTTAATTATTTTTGTAAAATTGTATGTACAAAATGTATTATAAATGTATATATTGTGGCAGCACTCGACAGCACAAATACCACCACTCGACACTGATTTGTGTCGGACGACGACAGCGCACGTTACGAACGTTCGGGGCCCGTGTTCAAATCCCGGCGCCCGTGTCCGATTCTTCTTCCAAAATTCTTAAATGAGAAGAAAATATAGTAGTACTCCATCAGCGACATCTACAGTCAGTAGCTACAATTATCACGGAAAACAACACTTACATCTCAATATAATTGCGATAATGTAACTTTTGTCATTCTTAAAAAATATGCCAAATTCCATCCTGCTTATTAGATTTTATAAAAAGCTATTTAGGAATTAAAAAGGCGTCTTCGTAAAAATTTATGTGAGAAAATGGTATAGTGCTCCGTCAATCTATGTTTACGCAATCATTATTCGTCACTAACTGACTTCGTTATAACGGTTCTTTTTTAAAATACGCTGTCAACACTCCATGACAACGCTGACAACACTCCATGATAACGTTGACAACACACACCTGATATCTCCCAAGCAATCCGTTCACGATACTATACTATACTACATTCCTACATTAATTTCTATAATTTTTGTCGCTCAACTACTAGCGGGGTCTTCTTCTATTTTTTAAAAGTTGTGTTATGATTACAAGTTGAAACTAATCGACTTATAATTTCAAACTATTCAGAAATGTTAGCAAAGTCTATATATCATCTTTTCGCATAAATAAATGAAATAACATCTAAAATTGTGATCACTTACCATGTAGGTCATTGTAAAATTAGTATTTTTCTACGAATTAGAAAAGAAAAAGGAAATGTTGCATAAGGCCAAATAGGAACCGAGATATCTTTTTTATCCGAAAGCCACAACACCCTTAATTTAATATGAAGCGTTATAAAAGATAGAGTATACGGAAATACAGCTAAAGTAATAATAAAAGAAATTTCAATCACATTGATCCAAAAATGTTTCAGCAATAGATTAGATATCAAATGCGGAGTATGTGCACAGGCAAGTATCTGTCGTAAACAGCGCGTGCAATGTGGTACGACTGTTTATAACTAATTGATTAAAAAGATCTTGTTCATGTAGGCGTTTTGTTACGGTAAAGCGACTACTAGTAGCGATTTCGTTCTCACGTAATTGACGAGCGATTTGAGTAAGTAGTCATTCTTGCATCTGCTATTAGTGATAGATATCCAGATGATATAAGGTACAACGCATATAGTGTTTAACAGGTTTATTGTTAGTATAAGACAGGTAACACAAGTGGCCGAAATCGTTTGACATATTAAGAGCTTCGTAAATATGTATCTACGTACAGAATAACAAGAAGTATTTATAGAGGTTTATTGATGCATACAGTGCGTACAAAAACGTTAGGGACAAACCTTAGAAACATATAGAACAAGCGAAAGGATCTTAGTAAATATGTGTTCACAAACGATTAGTTTCGGAGTTATGAGATCTTTTTATCAATAAGACATTACTTTTACAGCATATGTTCGTTTCAACACATCCTTTGTCACGTTTTTTCATAGAAGCACATACTCGTTGAAAGGTCTTTCCCGTCGAAACATTTTTCTTACTCTTCGGCAACAATCTTCGATTCGTTGTATTAACTCATTTAACTTAGCAGCTGGTTTACTATACACACTACATACTTTTATAGACTAAACATTTCATAACTCCGAAACTAATGGTTCTTGAGTCCACGTTTATTAAAATTCTTTTCCTTGTTTTGATGAGTACTACATGCTGCTAAAGTTTGTCTCCAAGTGTTCCAAGACTGTATAATATAGGAATAGATATCTAGAAGAAGGTCGTTACTGTATTTAATAAAATTTACAGAAAAACGTAAAAAAAAAATTCATTGCTCACTGTAGCGATTAAGGTAGCAGGTGATGTATAATAGTATCTACACCTGATCAGATATATGTAGAAACTAACTTTATGAATTTCTATCCGTCTAAGCTACTTCCCCACCTTTCATTTTCTTATGCAAGACACGAATATGTTTTATAGTAATATTAGAAGTCTTAAGGCACTGGTTTATCATTAATGTTGTAACCGGCAAGCTTTCTTGGTGTCTCCTCAGATTTCTTAGGTCCCCTACTCTTTGGTTCATGTATGTTTATGAACTGTATCAGGAAAAGTGTTTGTTGGTTTTAATCTATAAAATTTTCTGCACAATCCATGAATGATGTTCATCGAAATTGTGTTACAGCCAACTTTCCAATTTTTTGATGACAGTCCCGAACATTGATGGAGACTTGCTTCTTCGACACAAGTTTCCATTTGCCATACTCGTTTATATACTCGATACCTGAATTCTTCATGGCTTTCTGCTTCTTGTCTCGTTATTTGTCAATGAACGTTCCTTACCACTACCCAAATGTTTAATTTCACAAATCGATAAATTAACATTATTCATACTGAAATTATTAAGAAAACTGCACGACACAAAGCGATACTAAAAGTGAGCGACTAAGACACACAACCTTTCTCCACTTCTTCGCCACTGTTTATTCTCTTTTTCTGTGCAGCTCCTGGCCTCCTAGTGCTGTTGTCGAGTAATAGAAACTTTGCCAAAGCGTCTTTACACAACATAATAACACAACAAAATAGCACAACATAATCATAACATCGTAACACATATGCTTACTACTACCGCAATCAAAAATTACCAAATATTATCACCATCTATGAACTGTTGCTGGAAGTATAATTAAGCGAGAGCACAGAGCGGTTTAGTTGTTGCTAAAGGATTAAATTTGCGTTACAATAAGGAGAAGATGATCGCTAAGAAAGCGAACCTCCATTATTTCTTGTTCCTGCGCATTCTCTTTCCACGTGTAACTAAATTTTTCTTTTTCTTTAGAACTGATATCTTAGAGTGTGCTTACCGGAAATCTAATTACAATAAATTTTTTTTTATTTAAAATTGCATACAACTGCCAGTTATTGTCGAATCACTATGAAATTACTTACCTTCTTACAAACATTGAGGCTCTCTTTCTATTTCATCCGCTAATTTTCATTTTTAATGTATTAAATATTTCTATATCGTACTCCAAAATTCGTTGACAACAACTTTCTATAAATTGACAGCTATTACCTGATTTTGGATCGCTCTGCTATGAATACGTCGAATATAGAAATAAAGACCAGGGGAGCAATTGAAAAGCAACAAGACACCTCACAGAATTTATATTTGGACAAAGTAGTTTAAAAAGTAGAATTTAATTTACTCCTGGTACTGCAGTGCCTGAGTCCCTTCGGATTGATTGGCAAATGACGGAAGTTATTTCTGTTAGAGACGAAACTGATCGCTCGAAGTATTTTCCAGTGTTGCCTGTGATTTATTTCGGTGATGATGCAATTATTTATAAATCATACATATCGTAAAATCTCAACCATTACATATCTTGTGTATGATTTAGAAATTATTGCGCTGAAAATTTGATCTAAATCGGTTTATGTAGAAACAAGCGACAAACATTGGAAGATGTAAAGATTTTTAGATTTATTATTACAGTTATAAGCTGCGAAAATCAAGGATTGTCATTTTTTTACCGTTACAATTATAACTTACAAGTCATGATAATGTTAATTCATTTTGATGAAATTTTCGACTTGTAAATATATAATCGATATAAATCTACAAAACGTGTCTCTTATATTTTTATTGCAAGCTCCAATAAAAAAATTGTTTACTACTAACGTTACTAAAATAACGTTTACTAGTAGTAAACTTCCCAAAAAAAATCAAGCCGTTTGGTGCAACTTTTAAAAAGTTATTCTGTTTTAGAAGTTGTCCGAATACTTTCGTGACATATACTGTATATGTACATATATATCCTTATTTCTTTTAATATCCTAGTAATGTAGTTTTGTTTCATTATATAATTAGGCAATGGCAAACAAAAGAAAGAGAAAAAGTATTGTTTAGGTTAGTGCATTCTATGATATTTATGTAAGAGATAATGGCAAAGAAAAATAGTGTTAGATAATAAATTCAGTTTTTGAGATAATAATTTATTCTTTTTAAATATCTTGTTTGTTACTGATCAGATATACAATAGTTCGTTGAAAAGCATATGATATTCTAATTTGTGCTGCCCACGACAGCTTGAACGACTGACCAAGTGTTAATGTACTTATAAATGATTAATATCGTTAGTTACTCCAAAAATCGTCCGGAGGGGGTATGTATTCTGCCATTTTCGTAGTACCAGTTTTGGGATCGATTATTTCACAGTATTTCAAGGTACAGATTATATCTCCACTTCCTTGACAAAAACAAGTATTGCATCCATCAAAGTAACTTTTACCCGGTATACAATTTCGTTTTGCTTCTGAAAAAAGTTTGTCAATGTAATTAGTAGAAATTATAATATACAGTAGCGGACAAAAGTTTAAGAAAATGATTTGTAAATCGGATTATAAACATCTTATACGCATATTGTTCTTCTATTCGGTTTGTCTCTTTGGAATAACATAGCTGTATGTTTGACCTTCTTAACCTCAGACCGTCAGTTGTTAAATACAAACAATGTAGGAGTTACAACAGTTCGTTACCGCTTAGCACTTGTAAGCAGTGGACATTAGGTTAAGACGATCTGTGTAAAACGTGAATATGAGTACAGTTTTTGAACATTTTGATTCTGGAATGTCAAAATCATTATTTAGTGTATTCTTTTATTGCTTAAAATCCATTTAGATAGGAACAGACTATGGGTAAATCAAAGAACTTACTTGAAAACGAAAGAGAACAAATCGTAAGGCTGCGAAATAGCAAATATAGTGAACAGGTCAGAAACGGCTTGTAAGCATGCTTGGTATATATTTTTAAAGGCAGGCATATATCGCGATCAATCGAAAAACGGAAAACAACGCCGAAAATAGATCGTTTTCGTAGTGCAAATAATATTGCTGCGGAGATAAACTATAAAAATGATACACAAATTAGTGCTAGAACTAAAGAAGTTAGAAGAAGATTAGAAGACTTTAACTTAAGTGGGCGAAAACCCCAAAAGAAATCACTGCTGAGTTCTAGGAATCGAAAAAGACGACTTGCATTTGCTAGAGCTCATAAGCATTGGGCAAGTGAAGATTGGCAAAATCTGCCGATATGTCGTATCAATGGAATTATGGACCGTTTTCAATACCTGGACATACTCAAGAACACAATGTTGTCTTTCGCACGCAACAATATGAGTGATGATTTTACTTTTCAAAATGATAATGATCCGAAGCACACGGCTCGGGTTATGAAACTGTGCTTCGAAGAAGAAAATATTATCGTGTTGCCGTGGCCGTCGCAATCACCAGACATTAAATTAATCGAGAATTTGTGGAGCATTATAAAAAAGACAGTACAAGCTTATAAACCGAAAAATTTAAATGAACTTTACAATTGAAACAGTTTGCAGTAATATTACGGTAGATCAATGTAAAAAATTAATAGATTCTACGCCAAGAAAATGTACCGAAGTGATAAGAAATAACGGATATCGGACAAAATATTAAATTTAAATAAAAATTGTGTATATTTTCTTACCAAAAGTTAATATTTTTTGTGTAGTCTTAAGCTTTTGACCGACGGAATATTATGCAGATTTCGTTCTTTTGTTATAACTTAGCTACTGAGCAAAATATCAAAATGAAATTATTTTTATGAGTGTACAAACAAATGTCTAATTAGTTAATGCCCAAGGTAGAACACTGTATTTATATTTTTTATGAAAAGTAAATCAATTATTTATTTCTTCCATTTCGTCTTAAACTTTTGCCCGCTACTGTATTATTAAAATAAATGGCAATTAGAAAACTGTAAACATCGCAGAGAAAACTTACCATAAACAGCAGCACCAAACGACTCGACGATGAGTAAGAGGAACAGAAAAGTGAAGATTTTAAGAGACATGTTTCTCGCGTGTTACTGTACGTCTTTCTGCGAACTATTCCATTGATGCCACACTTTATATACGTTTATAATCTCTGATTCTGTTACAACCTCATCCGAATGTTTCACATTTTCTAGGAATCTGTTTATTTTGAACACCAAATTTATTTATGAACATTCTGAAAGATGTTTGTAAATAACAGCATATGTTACGAAAGATTTTTAAGACTCCAGTCAGTAACTGCCGATCCTCGTAATCGGAGATCAAAGGTCGAACCGTTAATATGTCGATAAAACTGTCTCTTCAGACAAGCTAGATTAATTTTCCGTAGAATTCTTGCGACAACGTACCTATATGTATAACTTGCTCTCTAACGACCTTACGAAGTGTGTAGTCCCTTACGAAGAACGTAGTCCATCGAAACAGGTCACACGTATTATGAAATCCAAGGCTCCCTTGCACCATTCGATTAAAATTATTAGTAAAGCTTTATTAGTTTCAAACCTTTTTGTTAACATTAATAAATATCCTTGCATTATACATAGTTTGTTAGTTATTACAATAACAAGTTTCGTAATAAAGTAAATAAGTTTTACAAATAACGGTATATTCCAAAATCATCACTTCACTAAATATAACATATTTTATATCAATCAATTTTTTATAAGATGAATATTAAATAATAATACAATCCAATAATAATAATAAATAATTTTTCTTGCCGTTTTTCCAAGTCAAATCTTTGATAGCATCAATATCGATTGAATTTGCTACTTCACTTTCTACTGACAGAATAGCCAGAGATGAAAATCTCTCTTGGCTTATCGATGATCGCAGATAATTTTTTATTAGTTTCAATCGCGAGAAACTACGTTTCGCTGAAGCCACGGTTACTGGCGTCGTTAACATAATTTGTAATGCGATTAATAAATTTGGATATGCTTCCGAGAGATTGTTCTTTACAATGTAATTCATCGAATCTAAAGCCGAATAATTTGTTTTCGTTATTGGCTGTAACATCTTAATTTCTTCAAACATTTCAGTTCCCTCGAAATCTCCTTCCAAACGTAAGTGAAGATCTTGACAATACCTTAATAAATATTCATCATCTAAATTTCCAATCTCATTCATGTATAGAAAATCAAAAATATTTTGGTGATTTGCATATAATTCGAATCTACTTGTAAAGGATACTAAAGCACTATCTATTATTTTGAAAAAGTAATGGACACGGAATTATTCTTTATCGTTGATCATCGATGATTCATCCTGTCCTTCATAATCGAATAATTTCTATTTCTTGCCCCTGTATCATGATTTGAAATGTGGTGTTATGTCCGTTTCCTTTGCAACTTCATTTGCTGCGATCATAGCTTTGCTAAATCCTTCATTTCTATATTACGCAAAGAATACGTTAAGATCTTTCAGATGCTTCGTGGCTAAATCGATTCGCATCTTTTGATTTTGCAATACTTTGCTGACGATGTTAGTTTTTGATAATATTTCGTACCAAATGATAAGACTGGCAATAAATTCAAATTCATTTATCTTGCGCACTATAGAAAAAATTTCAATTTTCAATTTATTGTCAGACTCGTGGTTGTCAATTTCAATCAAAGCGTTTCGAAATTGGCGAACATAAAATCAAATAGCCTTTACACTATCAAAACGGCATTTCCATCTAGTTTCTGATAACGATTTAGGTGTAATTTTTTCAATGTATTTTTTTAAAACATCCCAACGCGATGTCGATGCTGCAAATATCGTGTAAATTTTTTGTAAAACACCAAAAAAATGTAGTGCTTGGGTTGATAAATTTGCTATATCTCCCAATAACAAATTCAAGTTGTGACTACCGCATGGTACGTAAAACGCTTTAGGATTTACACGTAATATACGTGTCAATATTTGTACTCCTTGATATTCCCCTCATATTGACGCCATCCTTGTCCGCGACAGTCGGATATTTTTATTCCCAACTGATCCAGAATGAGCATGATAGTTTCAGATAGTCCCCTTCCTATTCTATCGTGAACTATTGGATTGGCAACTAAGTGATTGCGCATTTTGTCAATATCACCTAATGACAAAATCCGCAATCACTTCGTTGCCAACTCAATATCTCAAGTTTGATAAAATGTTCCTTGATTTCAACCTCCTCGTATGTTATGTTGACATAACGAAGAACAACAATAATTGCTCTTAATGGCTCACATCTGGTGTACAATACAATAAAATGGAATAATATTTTGCTCTCCTTATTGCATCGATAATTACTTTTTTTACTTTATTTGCCATTGTACTTATTAATTCGTTTTGAATTGAATGCGATAAATAATGATGCCCTTTTATGGCTGTTCTGTTTAAATGATCATTTAGAACAGAATCAAATTTTGTAATTAATTGTATTAAACTCAAAAAATTACCATTGTGCGGTGTGTACAAAGTATCGAAACTTCCTCGGAAAGCTAAATTATGTTGCGCCAAATATAAAATAACAGCAGTTATTCTTTGGAAAACTTGTTCGTATCGTGCCGTTTCCAGCCTTAAAAATTGTTTGCACCCTTTATCAAGTAGATTGCCAGTGCGAAAATTTTGTTCAGTTTGAAGCCACTTGTTTATAGCTCTTAAATGTACCGCAGATCGTTCGTGCATTTTGATTCGCTGTGTTAAATGGGATCAATCGCAAAATCCGTCTGCCCCCAATGAAATATCAGTAATGGAAAATAATTTACAAGCGAAACAGTAAACCTTGTCTTCAGATTTAAAATAAATTAGCCATCTTCGTGTTGTCCTTTGTCCATTCGTCAGTATTTTCGTAAAATATAATATGTTGCAGAAAAACTCCTGTTATTTTCGTTCTTAGAGAAGTTAAATTGAGTAACTTGTACAGGACCATGTTGAACTATTAAATTGACTGTTTGTTGTGTTCTGTCAATTGGCCACGTGCTAGGATCTTCAATGTCGAAATTTCTGTTTTCTTCTTTTTGCGCTTCAATTTCCATATTTTCAATATCTTTTTCTTGATAAGTTTCACAATCGCTCGTTTTTTTATTGTTTCTATTTTCGTCCAATTCAGTTTCATTGGTGTCTTCTTCATTTTCCTTCATAGGTGTATTTAACTCTTGGTTTTCCTCTTCCAGGGGGATCTGATTCATTATCGTATGTTCTTCACCTTCGTTTGGCTGTCTTAAATGACTAGTAGTTTCAATTACATACTTCAAAATGTTTGTTTGCTGTTTAATATAACCGTCTCGCTGTTTCTTCCGTTTTAGTTTTTCAGCTCCACTTAAGTATTTCAGTCCATGATCTCTATCCCTGCTAGCCATAGCGGTTCTTAAAAAAACATACTTCTGTGTATAAACTTTTGTCTGTTACAAAAATGAATAAAATCGCGTACCAAAAAACATTTACTGCAAGATAGAATAAACTACATATTTCATTAGTTTGTATATAGTTGAAACATTTCTCTGTTCTTGCTCACTTTATCGAAATCAGTTCTGCCCTCGCAGCCAAGCTAAGCGGACGTGAAAAATAGTGCTTCAGAAAAGTGCGGCAAGTAGGGAAGAGAAAGTTACGAACGGCTACGCGCATAGATAAATGGTGGAAACCCGTGTCTTGTATTAAGAAGACTACAAGCAAACCTACCATGAAAAAACAAATCTCGCCGATAAAAATGATTAACAAAGACGAACAATACTACATAAATAAAACAACAAATACATCAAAAACAAGTCAACAAATAAATCAAGAACAGGACTGCTCAGTTACAATTGAAGTTGATATGGAAACCAATAAAGAAACAACTCAACAGGATGAAAACTGGAAGGTGGCCAGCTACAATAAAAAACGAAAAATAACAGGTAATCTAGATATGGAAAGGCAGCGATGGCTGCAAGAATTACCATTAAGAAACTCCTTCAGCTCGCTAACGGAAGAATTAGACAATGACGCAAGAGGCAATACCACAACTTAACCAACACACATTACAAAACCATCACCAATATTTGTTGAGGAGTAAATAATAGACCCGCTTATTGATCAACTAAACAATATAGTTGGAAAGGATAATTACACAATAAAACAAACAAAATTAGAATAGGTAAAAATCCAAACAAACACTCCAGAAAATTATAGGAAAGTCATAAAAGAATTAAGGGGGAAAAATGCTATATACCACATGTACCAGCTGAAAACGGAAAGAAGCTACAAAATAGTTATAAGAGGATTACATCCAAAAATTAACACAGAAAAATTAAGTGACGAACTAGCAAAAATTGGCCATCAAACAAGAACAATAAACAATATGACAAAGTACGATACGAAGCAACCATTACGACTATTCTTAATAGAACTGGAACCCAGAATCAATAACAAGGAAATTTATGAAATCAAAAAAATTCTAAACACAATAGTAACAGTGGAACCACCACGCTACAAAAAAGATATATCACAATGCATGCGGTGCCAACAATACGGTCACACAAAAAATTATTGTAACAGAAGCCCGGCATGTGTTAAATGTGCAAAAAACCACTTAACAATACACTGCCCATACGCAAGAAAAATAAAACAAGTTAGATGTTATAATTGTAACGGAAACCACCCAGCCAGCTATAAAGGATGTGTAATCAGGAAACAACTTCAACGTAAACTGTTTCCAGCACTTCGCAATAGATCAGTCGATAACTACCAACAACAAAGTACAACGGCTAACAAAGTAACATTGAAAGCACAAAAGGAAATAAAAGCTATAAGCAGAAACACAGATCCCCAAGGAAACCGAAGCTACGCACAAGCAACCCAAAACATTAGACAAGCAACGCCCATAAACAATCAGAGACAAAGCAACAACACCGAAGACGCTACAGAAATCAAAGAACTACTAAAACAATCAATCAAAAACACCGAAGTACTTACAAAAATGATAAGCGAACAAAACGCAGTTCTCAGACAGCAAACGGAACAAATTACAGTTATGCTACAACTACTTACAAACATGCTGAGCAAAAAATAAGAAATAATAATGGACATGCTTAAAATAGCAGCCTGGAACTCCAACGGCCTACAACAAAGGGCCCTAGAAACTAAAACATTCCTGTATAATAATAATATCGATATACTACTCGTTTCAGAAACACACTTCACTATAAAAAGTTACATAAAAATACCGTACTACACCACATATGATACCAAGCATACCTCAGGAAAAGCACACGGTGGGACTGCAGTAGTAATAAAAAACGACATTAAACATCACCTACACAGCCAAGTCAGTAAGGAACATATACAAGCAACCACCGTTACCGTACAGACTAACAGCAACCAACTGCAGTTGTCAGCAGTATAAGTACCGCCGCGACACAAAATCACAATGCAAATGTGGGAAGAGTACTTTCGACACATAGGTGACAAGTATATTGCAGCTGGACACTATAACTCAAAGCACACACTATGGGGATCAAGAATCACTACACCACGAGGTAGAACTTTGGAAAACTACATTAGAAACAATAACCTCAATATGTCATCCACAGGAAGACCGACATACTGACCGACAGACCTGAGCAAAATACCTGACCTGCTAGACTTTGCAGTTACAAAGGGACTAAATGCAAATAAACTAAACATAGCACCCAGCCTCGGGCTTATCTCCGACCATACACCCATAATAATTACAAACAGAAAAAGCTAATACTTTACAGCAATTCAGAGACGCTATGCAATAAAACCACCAAATGGCAAACATTTAAAGAAATAATTGAGAGCAAAATCAACTGCAACATCCCATTGAAAACACCTGAACACATCGATCAAGCACTAACAACATTTACAGAAACTATTCAAGAATCAGCAAGGGCAACCACTATACCAGAATCAACCAACAGACAAACAAAAATAATTCCATTAGAATAATTCCATCCTCGAAAAAATTAGAGAAAAAAGAAAAGCGAAAGCAAAATGGCAAAAACATAGAACAAAAGAAAACAGAAAACACCTAAACAAACTCGCAAAAGAAATAAAAAACAAAATAAAAGAGCACAACAACAACGAGTTCACAAAGTTCATCGAGTCACTATCTGCTCACGAGAACTACAACTACTCCCTATGGAAAGCCACAAAAAAAAATAAAGAAGACAATAAAAATGGTACCAGCAATCAGAAGAGCAGATAACACATGGGCAAGAAGCAACGAAGAGCAAGCTGAAGAATTCTCCAACAACCCATACAACACATTCACCCCACATAATATCAACAACAGCAACCACAATAGTCATACGGACAAGGATGCGCTAACCACTAGTACATCAACTGACAAACACTACACCACATCCAAAACAACAGCACAGGAAATTAGAAACATAATCGAGAAAACAAAAAATAATAAAGCACCAGGAATCGACCTAATTAACGGCAAAATCTTGAAAAACCTTCCGCCAAAAGCGAGAAGACAAATCACAATAATAGTAAACGCAATACTAAGCATAGAATACTTTCCTAACATTTGGAAACTGGCACAGATCATAATGTTACCCAAACCAGGCAAAGACCCACATCAAACTAAATCATACAGACCAATTTCATTACTCCCTGTGTTCTCTAAAATACTAGAGAAAGTAATTTACGATTGCATAAAACCCATAATAGAGAAGAATCAACTAATACCGGATCACCAATTCGGATTCAGAAACAAACACTCCACAGCACTCTTTATGGACATCGAGAAAGCATTTGACAAGATAAACCACAATAGCCTACTTCAATCAATCAGAAAACAGTTCCCGGAGCAGATATACCATGTAATTAAATCTTACTTAAGCAGCAGAACCTTTGTAGTAAAAATCAAAGACACATACTCCGAAGTTAAAGACATCAAGGCACTGGTTCCGCAAGGAAGCGTCTTAGGACCAATTCTATACACATTATACACGGCCAACATACCAACGACTAACAATAGCAAAATACTGACATTCGCGGATGACACAGCTGTACTAGTCAGGCACACTAACCCTGCAACAACAGTTACATTACTACAAGGACATATCACAAAAATAGAAAATTGGCTTTAAGCTAAACAAATTAAAGCAAACCCGGATAAATGCAAACACATCACATTAACATTGCGGAAACAGATACCACCAAACATTATACTAAACGGCACACACATAATACAAACAAGGCAAGTCAAATACCTAGGACTCCACTTAGATACACGATTCACATGGAAACAGCATATTAAAGCAATAATAGACAAAATACAGATAGCAAGGAGACAAATGTATTGGCTAACACGCCGAAAATCCAAACTAAGTATAGAAAAGAAACTAAAAATATATAAAATTATCATAAAACCAATCTGGACATACGGAATACCACTGTGGGGAACAGCAGCAATGAGCCATATAACCAAAATAGGGGCAATGCAAGCTAAAATTCTTAGAATGATAGTAAACGCGCCATGGTACGTTAGAAACGATTCGACATTCGGAAAGACCTGGGAATGCCAATGGTCAAGGAGGAGATTAGCAGATGTGCAAGATGGTATAGAGAAAGAATAGCAACGCACCCGAACCGGCTGGCAGCGGAAACGGTCGGCGCAACAAACATAAAAAGAAGACTAAAAAGGAAACACCCAACAGATCTCACAAAGGACATAACCTAACAAACACGATGATGGTACCCCGTTGGGGGTAGCCACCCACATGTTATATTAGTACACCGCTATAATATTTTACCAAATGTTCTACTGGAAAAATTGTAAAATTTAAATAAATGAATAAAAAAAAGAACTTTATCGAAATTTTAACATTTGGGGCGAAATTAATTTAATAATAACGAATTCAAATTCTCAACTAGTTACATGTATCGAATTTCATTTGTATGACTGCCATACGTTTTTTCTGCGATGCGGTTTCTGTTAGAGTTGAGTTTAACTTAAAAGAGGGGAAATAATTGAAAAAAAATGCCTACCGAAAATCAAACGTTTTAAAAATGTATGTAGTATCGTGGACGAAAGGCCTAAGAAATGTCGGGCGAACTATGAACAATGTCGCGAGAGCCGAGGCGCCGTCGGGCCCATCAATGTGTCATCGGTCTTTTCAAGTGCATAGTTTCGTGGAAAAGACCTACGTGACTCTGGCCACGAGCGTCTGCAGAACACGTGTGCGGTGGGCCTAGGAAAAAGACAACAGAATGCGGCAACGGCCAGAGCGTGAGTCGAAAAGCAGAGAGTGCGAGTCGAAAAGCAGAGAGTGCGAGTCGAGAAGCAGAGTGCGAGCTGAGCGGAGACAGAGGTTGCGAGTGGCGTTGCCGAGAGAGTGTGGATTGCGCTGTTTTCTGTGCGTTTGGCGTGAATAGTTCAGGTTGAACAACAATCGTCTTTTTCTGTCTGATTAACATCTCTATTGTCCACTCTTTGTAAACACATTATATCACGATATTACATGTATATGTCACGGTTTACGTCACAATATAACTTTGAAAAATATTCGTCGTCTTAAATTTACCGAAACGTAACTATCACAGTTCTTGCCACGCGTCGAGAGATTGACTAACAGTCAGCATCATACAGCATATGAGCTCAGCATGAAACATATGAACCGCAAGACGGCAACTGACACACAACCACTAAATAAATGTCAGGGGTTGCTATGCCCAGTTCCTATGCAAGTTCATAGAAGTTGCGACTCGTCGACAGGCTTTCAAAAATAGGGAGCCTTATCTCTATTTTCTTAAGCAATTTTTTAAACAAATCCAAGTAATATTTTTTCGTGTCCATAATTTGCTTTTAAGGAGCAAAAAATTCAATGACAGTACAAAATTTGAAATTATGTATGACTTTTGCAAAACACTATTGATGTAGTCTAATTTCTCTAAAAAGTACATTTCTCTGAAAGCGCCTGGATTTTTTTTATCTAAAGTAGTTTCCAGGATATGAGGACTTTATGGAGTTACACTGAACTTTGATAATTTTTGCCACTTCTTTAAACTGAATCATCACTACTAAAAAGATGTTTTGCATCTGTTAATGGTATCATCACTCTGTAAAAAGTTACTCAAAATCGGTGCTTTTTAATTGGGTAATTTTCGTACATCGCAGGGTCTCTTAAAACGAGAGGCCAGGTTTCGGCGAACACCCTGAACCTGTCTTGCGCCGGCCTTGATGAACAACCTACTACTCTGAAAAAATCGAGAAACAAAGATTATCAGAGATTATATGACACTTTTACTAACTGAATAATCTTATATATGTCGGAGATGAAAGGACATCGGAGACTTCTCTTTGGAACTTCGGGCAAATCTCTTAACACCGTAATCTAGATTCTATCATAGGCGTAATTAAACAATTGTCGTCAGTCGATCCGATTGTATTAGTTCGAGATTTGTGATAATGAGCTTGGGCTCGAGGCGACAACCAGTCGCCCAACGTAGCCGCGGTCACGGGATAAACGCTTTGTCTAACAAAGGCATGGAATAATTCTATAGATCTCCTTAAAAAGGAAATAGTTGTAACACTCGACAGTAAACATTCCAACGGTCTCTGTCCCGTAGCTCGCCATACGCAGACCTTATTATTCGAGTAAGATGATTGCCAGATGTCGATGCGTCTCCGCAGTACATGTTCAGCTAGCCTGAGGGCCCGTTATAAATCTTAAGATTTAGTCCTTCAAACAGACAAACAGTCTTTGTCCCAACTACGGGAAGATAGGGGAGACATATTTTTCAACGAGCGGCGTCTAGCAACTTTCCCTCGAGGGCGGCTAGCATCCTTTTCTAACCACCGATATGGAGATGGACCAATTTAGCAGCAACGCCAATTTCCCTTATTTCCTCAACGAAGGCTATCCTCGACGAATCCTATGATCTCGTGTCCTTAGACACACCCCATTATAGTTTTCCTCTGTGGCATCATCGGGACGGGAAAGTCATTCTCGCTCGCGATCTCATCGATGAAAAGAGTAACGTCTTTACGATCAGTGATTATTTCACGCTTTACCAACAAAGAGTCAGACTTAGATTTTGTGAGCACGTTCACCTATCATCCCGTTGACCGCGGATCCGTTATTGAACCTAGGATCATTGTCATTAGCTTCTCGAGTATCTAATTACCACGGTTACTTGTCAAATTCTGTAATAATCGTATTTGCACTAGTCAATGTCCTCTCTATTGCATAACGACAATGTGTAATCCAAATGAAGATTCGTTTCACGCTCCTAACCCTAATTCTAATGTAAATCCGACATATATATACGGTTCGTCGCTGTGAGTGGTGAATAGCCGATAACATATAATTATTGACGCTCTTGATTAATGGAGATTACTTTCACGGAATGTGATTTTCTCATTATTTTATGTTGAAGTGGTCACCACTTCTACGAAAACCCTATATCTAGTATTTGCAGTTTTCTCAAGGACTGAAGCCATCGACAGCGTATAGACAATAGACTAGGACGAAGGCAGACCATAGACAGTAAACAGGCGACGATGGTGTAGGGTAATAATTTATCAAATTATTACAAAGTGTTGATCTCGAAACAGGAGATCGAGCTCTTTATTTTCACACACTTATACAATGAACTTTTCGAAGATTCAAAACGACAAGGTTTTGGGTAGGTTTGGAGTATTGCTGACTGCAGACTGCCCGGGTGATTTCGGGAGGAGTATTTATATGAGGTTCGCGATTGGGATGGGAGAAAGACTTTGGTCGTATTATGTTTTGGATGTTACTCTGGATTTTGGTGATGTTTGGAGTGACTGGATGATACCGTAGCGGATTTTTTTATTATTTATTTATTTAAATTTCTACAATTTGTCCAGTAGGACATTTGGTAAAATATTATAGCGGTATACTAATATAACATGTGGGTGGCTACCCCCAGCGGGGTACCATCATCGTGTTTGTTAGGTTATGTCCTTTGTGAGATCTGTTGAGTGTTTCCTTTTTAGTCTTCTTTTTATGTTTGTTGCGCCGACCGCTTCCGCTGCCAGCCGGTTCGGGTGCGTTGCTATTCTTTCTCTGTACCTTCTTGCACTTCTGTTAGTCTCCTTCTTGACCGTTGGTATTCCCATGTCTTTCCGAATGTCCTCGTTTCTAACGTACCATGGGGCGTTTACTATTGTTCTGATTTACTATTGTCTCTATTTTGGTTATATGGCTCATTGCTGCTGTTCCTCATAGTGGTATTCCGTACGTCTAGATTAGTTTTATGATCGCGTTGTATATTTTTAATTTATTTTCTGTGCTTAATTTGAAGATAACATTTGAGAAGTAAACATACATAAAATATTAAAATATAATAACTTTATATGTTAATTTGTATGTGAAATCATTTTATGTTAGCTGTAAGAAATACACTAAATATGCAGCAAATTGTCTCGAATTGACAGTCCCAGCGAAAAAGGCCTGGAACGCAAAGCGTTAAGAATTTAAAAATATAGAAAAATAATAATTGCAGAAAACATTCATATATTGAAACATTGGTGTAGAAGAACGTTTATTTACTCTTATTTACTCCTTATTAATAATGTCATGCCTCATTATCTATCTTTACGTATAGTAAATTCCTGCTTTATGCAGATGACAGCGCCGTTATTTGTGCTGATGACGCTGCTCTCTTACAAAATGGTCTCAATAATTTCGAATTAACTATCTAGTTGTCTTAATTATAATACGTTATTGTGATTAGTTCACGTTAAACAACCATCGTTTCTTGTTCAATCAATAATAAACTAATTGTAGTATAGATATTACAATCGTAAATTCATTGAAATGTGTTCAGGGATATAGATAGCTGATGTACTATTTGTTTACAAAATTATCAATTAACCGATCGATATTATACACCAGTTGCAATGTTATGTTCCGTTCAATCGGGAAGTCGCTCTCTCCAAGGATAGGACCTACAACTCATTGCACGCTCTATGCCATAAAGCTATATATAATTGTGTCAATCGTTCACGTATACAAACTCTAATCGCTTTTGTGATGCTACCGACCGTTTTTCGTAGCTCTTTTATACATTTAAGCTATCTGCATATAACGTCATCCATAGCTACTAATTTCCTAACCTTCTTTCTATTCAGTTTACATTCTATTGTTATTTCTTAAACTATTGTATCTATATTATTTGTAGCTTATAATTTGTTATATCCAATATTGTAACAACGGGTTTTTTGTTATTTCGTAAGTTATTTAATAAATTTACTTTAATAAATTTAATTAATTCTACGATTTTTAGTTTCGGGATTCCGAAATTTTAAGCTTTGGAATTTTATGCTTTTGGACTTTTAAATTTTGGCATCCCAAGCATTAAGATTCTAAATTTGTCGATCCCAAAGTTTTGGTATTTTATTCCTTTACAATTACAGTCCTTCGTATTTAGTTAGACTTCCAAAATCCATGGAATAATTATAAATATTTATAAACATACTCGACGTATTATAATATTCCATATATGTTTCACGCTAACTGTCGAGTTCCAGACGCGCCAGAAGTTCTATCGCGCAAGCGGACGTCGCCAAAAGCGCGAGGATTATCGCACAACACTCAGCTGACGTCACAAAAGCTCGTAACGGGACCAGCCGCGAAACCTATGAATATTTCTAAATCGTAAATTGAAAAAAGCATATCGTATAAATAGGAGAAACGATAGACGAAGCGTGGCAGGGAAACAGGAGGAGCGTCGGTAAATAATTTACCAAATTGTTCCAATTATTCAGCCGATGGTAGGCGCAATGAATTAGACGAATCAGTGTAACTATTTTGCAAGGAAAAACGATCTCAACCGGCAATCTTTTGGGATCTACACGGGATGTTAGTTTCGACGTTTTTCATACGTTCTCACTTCCACTGTTCCTCTTCTGCGCTTTTTTTACTTTATCTTCCTTTACTTCCTCTTTCTATTTCGTGGGTAAAAGACTTTTTAATCCGATATATCGATAATGTTATGTATCCACTAGTTAAGAAGACTGTTACAAAATGACTGTTATAGTCATAAAATTTGGGAAAATTCTTTTGGATTTACATCGATTAAGATCTGCATGACCGTAACTTGTTTTTCTATTATTTCAACTAGACTTCTGTATATCGTGTTTTTTTCTAACTTTTAACACAGAAAATTTTGTTTCCTCCAAAATTGTGTTTTCCCTAAAAAGAAGTTGTCTCGGTTCCTAATTGGCGTAGAACAAATGTTTAGGAGGCTGCTGTTAACACAGCAAGTAGTGAATTCATTCTAATCACGGGAGGAACTAAGACCTTATTCCGAGATCATGTTTATACTTCATACGAACGTTAGTGTTATTCGAAATAATTGACAATAGCCGAGAGCAGCCATTTTTCCATTATTCTCAGCATTCCAGTGGCAATAACTGTGCGAAACGCATCGTATCGTATCAAATCGTATGTTATCCAACTCTACAATTTTCTTATCTATATAGCACCAATATAATAGTACCGTGTTTTGTGCTATTTCAATCAGGAAAATCTCATCAATGTGTTAATGAAATTTTCATTAACAAAAGATTTCAAATAAAGGAATTTCGTCGCTGCGTTAGTGTTTTACTTCACGAAACAACGGTAAAATGTGCGGCTCCATTGTACGACTCTTTGAAGCACCAGATAAGATCATACTGAACATTTAACATAAAACATAAAAAGTAACATAAAAGGATTACGATTTTTAGAACATTCGCGGTGCGTGTATGATTTTGTTCTGCGCACTTGAGGACCAATGTGTGTATGAAATTTGCATAAACGTCGCTAATATGAACTACTGCTTATTAATTATTTATAAAGATAGATGATTAGAGGAAACATTAATACTCTCTACCCGAAAGTTCCATATTTGCGCATGCTTTTTAAGCAGGTTTAACGCTTAGTAGGATTTTTTTTTATTATTATTTATTTATTTGAATTTTACAATTTGTCCAGTAGGACATTTGGTAAAATATTATAGCGGTATACTAATATAACATGTGGGTGGCTACCCCCAGCGGGGTACCATCATCGTGTTTGTTAGGTTATATCCTTGTGAGGTCTGTTGGGTGTTTCCTTTTTAATCTTCTCAGTAGGATTTGTTTACGCAGGATTGTTTACGTGGTCAGGTGTCAGAGTTTTGTTCTATGCGACTTGTACGAGGTTCTTTTCGTTCTTGCAACAAGATATTCGCGCAAGGAGATATTTAGGCCGATTTTTTACCACAGCATTATTAAGTGCACTGTGTAATATGTAGAAGTAAAAAATATTTAAATAAATATTTAATGCATTTAAATAAAATACTGACAGAAAACATTAATATATCTGGCTCAAATTATTTACTTACTACTTTTTTTAACTACTCAAAATTTATAATTACACTTGTGTATTCTGCAGATCCAAGGATAGTCAGAATTGGAAACATTTATTGGACGTTAATTAACCTAATGCAATCCAAGTAAAATGCTATAATGTGTCTTTCCATTTGTGATATTCTTGGACTCGCATAATTCCTAATGTATATTGTAGTTAATTAAGTGACTAACAGTCAAACAATTTCAATCGAATGTACTAATATTTTGTGTAAATATTTTATTTTTATACAGAATATATTTTTAACTTTTTTAAAGATTTCACGCTGCACTTTATCAAGTATTATAGTTTTATTATCTTTATTTGTTTCGATATAGAAGAAAGATGTACAGTTATCAAGAAAAGTACTACGGGGTTCAAATTGCCTACGGGAACAGATAAAATTTTATGTACTGTATTATATCTTAATCTGCAATCACGTTTGAAAATTTTATGATAAATTGTACAACTTTGTGCAGGACATGGAAAATGTAAGACACAGACAACATTTGATATAAAAAAGATTAGACTATTTCTGCTATAGTATCGCGGACGAAGGTCTTAGGGGGGTGCCGTGCGAATTGTAAACGAGCGGTTACTGAGCGTGTGCATGACGGGGCTTAAACAAAAGATATAAGACAAAAGACAAAGGGTTACTAAGAGACATAAACGAATTAACGGCAGTATGAGTTGAGAAGTCAGAGAGTGCGGATTGTGTCACGACCGGCATACTTCAAATCCGACGGACTGACGATAGAGATAAAGATGTGGCGGCACTCGGCGACAATGTATATCGCTGAAGTGCCTAATGAACCATCAACATCCCAACGGTCCTTCCACCGAAGGTTCTAGAAGAAAGAGCACGTGGCAACGATCGCGGACGCCTAGCAAATGCATGGACGGTGGGGATGTTGAGAGATGACAAAAGAAAGTAATCGGATCCGATCGAAAGTAAAATCATAAGAGTCAGTCTTAAAAAGTCACGCCTAGAGTTCGGAAGTAGATTGTAAAGTGTATTGATGTTAGAAAAAAAATAAAGTTTTCTTTTTTTTATTTTTTACCTCAAATTCCTTTTTTATTTTGTTATTTTACGTGACAATTGCGTCGTCGAGATAGTGTTGTTAGCGTTGTTGAGAGAGAGTTGAATCTGTGTTGAAGAGAGTTGTAAATTAATTATAATACGTCGTCACGATTATTTCATGTTAAGTAACCATTGTTTTCTGTCTAATCCATTTATTATTAATAAACTAATATTATTATATTTACGATACTACACTACGATGACAGATTCGCAGTTTCTGAGACGCGGTTCTACGACTGAGACTTAAATGACTTATCTATAGTTAATTTCATTAGAGAGCTAATATTTTACGAAATTAGACACAAAAGAGAAAGAAGGAACAAAGGCACGCTTTGTTACCAAAGTCTGCGAGCAAAATATAGGATGAGATTCAAACGAATATTAAAATGAATTTTGTCATCTACAAACTTGAGCTTCAGGATACTCTTGTAATTTTGCCATCACAAAAAGATCGACGTTGTTCATGGTATATAAGAAGACGGAAAATCACGCTTCGCGGACGGAATAGACCGTACGCCGAAAGTCGCTAAATGTCAGTATAGCGAGATCAGGCTAGAGTATTTGAAGATACCATCGCTAGGTGGTTTTTTCAAGATGCCGATTCTTGCTGGGAAATTTAGGAGATAGAGATGTTATATTCGTAGACAAAGTTGAAATTTTTATCGCTTCTCGGCCTTATGGCTAAGATCAAAGTGTAGTATCTGTTCTTATCAGCTTAATATCTGATACACTTCCCATTGGGAAGTCAGAATATTAAACTGATTTTTGGAATCTGACGGAGGATAGGAGCTTGCTTCACCTCTGTCGTGAGTCGACCTAGCTTTGCAGTACCGCTAGGATTGGCTCGATAATGCATATATATAAGCATATAACAGACGGCTTTTTAATTTATTATTAACATTATTTTGTGATTGGTGATAACTGAATACTATATCACTGCGACTTTATTGGATCTGAATATTGCTTAATATAAATTGTTATTAATTAACACTTAGCCAACGGAACGGTGATTTCGCCCGTCTATGAAGAACATCGCTTCGCGATCGAACGGGAAGATCTCTCTTTTTGATTTTAGCAACGTGTTTTCTTTTCTTGTTTTTTTATTAGTTATTTATATTATCAGCTATTGTTTACTTGGATTTGTTCCCAATTAATTGCGGCACTTTTCTGATTTTATAAAGTAGAATATATAATAAAAGACACCAATTCAGTGGTGTTAAAATTAATTAAAAAGTTACACTATCAATTATGACTAAATAAAGTTATAATCGAACGGTACTACACTGTAAAAAGATATTAAAACGCATTATGAATTTTTAATTTCACGTTCAAATCGTGTTATTTATCTTTAGTCATCTTTAATGTTTTTAATTTTACCTATACTTTTTATACTTTTAATTTCATGTTTTGTATGAACAATATGTGAAATCGTTAAACAAAATCATTACCGCAAAATATAATTGACCACTTAAATAATTTTTAGACTTCTTTGTTTTGCAATTAGTGAATATTAGTCCTTGTTACTTGGACAGATGCACGGTAGACAGCGTATAGATTGACAACAAAATCGATAATAAAACTTGCAATAAGGCTGTAAAGAGTGGCTTATTCTGAGTTACAATCTTGAAAAATATTTGAGAAGTAATAAACAGTATGGTCTGTAGCGAATTTAGTTTCTTTAGCATCGGATATCTAAGATATGTTACAACTCGGTATTTCTTGCTGAAGTGAATCTCACTCCTACTAACACTCTACATCTTCTCTAGTGTTTAGTTTTTCTTAGTCCTGCGAAAGCTACAAGTAGCGACGAACGTGTCACGTCGAAGACAGAAGAAATCACGAAACCGATCGCCGGTGGTCTCCTCGCGTCGCAGTTCGAACGTTTCACGAATAAGGCGAAAAAATTGAAGTTTATATATGATAATAGAATTTATTATGAAAATCCAACAAAGTGACGGTCCAAAGTGTTACAACAGAATGATTCAAAGTGTTACAAGAGATTTGGTCAAAATGTTTTAATAGACTGGGGCGAACGCTTATTTTGTAGGGTTTTTATACTGAGGTTTTAGTCCCTCTGGAAGGATTGTCGTCTGGTGTATCTCAGAGGCGCCTATTCCGTTACTATTTAGTTATTGTTTCGATGGCTGTGATATGCAGGATGTCAAGCCTATCCTATTACTGTTTCTGAGTGGGTGGTTTTCTTGAGCGTATGACAAACGCGACGCGTTCATCGGTCGTGGCACAACGATTCTCTCTATTGTAGTACCGCGGAAAGATCGACGACATACGCACAATCCCGACGATAATGCACAAGTGCCGAGAAGCCAAAAGGGTCGGAAAACTTCAATAGGCCTTCCGGCATTAAGTTCACGTTAAATAATCATTGTTTTCTGTTTAAACCACTGTAATAAATCCATCTATCAATAAATTATCATATAGAAATCACTGGAAATCCTAATTTCCAATATTTCTGATAAGGAAATCCTATAATGCATTCATCCACGCATTTCCTCTCTCTATTCTGAGATAAAATCTCAACATTTCTCAATGATAATTTGGAAATACTCTTATCTGTAGGATTTTCTGTAATTTCTGACTTGCAGGATTGTTGCGACCTTTTCAGAAAGACTTCATCCTTATCAAGAGAAGGCGTGCCAATGTCGCACGGAAAGTGCATAACAAATATCAAACAAGTCATATCCGATTAAAGTTAAGAAACATTATGATCACTTGTAAGTTACTGTATACCTTTTATCTCCTGAAATACGTTGGATGAAATTAAAAATAATATAAGGAGATAACAGTTCATACATGAAAATACAATATGTTTTTTTTTATTATATCCGTGTAAGATTAATATTCAATCGGGTGAACGAAATACTTCTTGACACTTCTTGACAAAAGTTAAGGAACGTACTTTGTTTAAATTATGTACCTACTTTTTAAAAAATATAAATAAGAAATAATCTAATAAGATGTTGGGTACCTCCTGAATTTGATGACTACATGTCATCTGCGTAGCATTAGTTCAATTTCTTTAATCTTTAATAATGTTTTTTCGTATGATATAATTCAAAGCAGTAGTTCGATGCATCATCCAACGTTACAGGCTTTACATTGGAATCCTGTTTCGGCTCGCATTTTGTTTTTCCTGCAAATCACACATTTCCGCCAACCGTTTTGCCGCGTTCCTATTGGATTGATGTATTTTGATGGAAAGTATCTTGAAACCAGTCGTAAGAAATTATCTTTGGATGCAGTTTGGCTTCCAGACTTATTGCTACATGTATTTTCATTTGGATATTTTAGTAGAATTTCTCGAATGAGGCATAAATGAAACTTCGCAAATGTTATATTTCTTTTGGACATAATTTTGTAGAGTATGTAAATATGGTAAATCGGAAGATCAAGCATGTGGGCAAAGAATTTCTTGTACAATTTCAGAGTTCTTCCAACAGTATTAATGGAATTTAGAATCACGTCAGTTTCATTGACTGCTCCCATGATGCAATTATAATCTACTATTGCACTTGGTTTCAGTATTGGTATTTCCGTTTTAACATCACTTTTCTTCGTTTCTATATACTCAGCAGAATGATAATAGCTTGATAACATTAGCACTTCTCCTTTGTTCATCCATCTTAGTGCTAACAGTTTACCCGTAGACTGAAACGCAACTTCGCCTTTGCATAATTTTTCAGATATACTAGGCATTCTACGTTCCAAATGCATTTGTCTTGACGTAAAAGGGAAAATAAAGCCGGGCTTGAGTACCAGCTATCGGTGACCAAAACATGACTTTTATTCAGATACGGTTCCATCAGCGTCATGACAATATTCCCTGATTTGCCAATTTCTGCTAAATGATTATTGTTAGTTATATCCGTACGTGCTCTACACTAGACAATAAAATCTTCAATATATCCGGTACGACAGTTGCAGATAACAAACGACTTAATCCCAAACCTACTTCGCTTTGAAGGAATAAACTGCTTGCAAAAACGTCGTCCTTTGGAAAGCAGCAAATTTTCGTCGATGCATAAATGCTGATACGGATAAGATGCTCGTGAAAAGGAATTTCGCAGTCTATCGATGGTGCTCTGTATCTTTCTTAGCGCATCTCAATTTGTTGTCTCATTGCTATCGCAAAAGTACAGCATTTGTAAACGAGATATATATCTGTTCCTTTTTTTCATGATTCTTGGAAAACTTTCTGCTCGTGTTAATTCGTCGGTTGACCAATATCTCTCTATTGACAATTTCTTTACTCTTCACATTAACATCGATAGAGCAAAAAATCGATACATTTCGTTTACTGTTGTATTTTTCCATGCAATTAATCGTGAGCAATTACTGTGTGAAATTTTCGTGGTATAATACTTGTCACTTTCTCTCATAATATGTTTGAGCATATTTTCGGAAGAGAAAAGTTGAAAGATTGGAGAAAGGTTGACGATTTATCGTCAATATTTGCTTTAATTTCTGGTAGATTTTCATCAAAATTAAAAACTTTTGGAATCAAATTATTGTGCGCTCCAAAGAAATTCCAGTGGATTAATTTCTGGTAATTCCTCCATGTTTTCGGAACTAGATTTCGAGCTACTTGACAGTAGGAGTTTTTTGTGACATGTATTTTTATTTTTACCTTTGTATCCAATTTGTTCAAAAATTTCAGAATGTTCAGAATTTGATGACAGTTCCATCATCGCAGACCATATTCGTCAATTTGTCCATAATGGACAATTTATGGATATTATATTCGATTTTTGTGAAAAAAAAACTCTAAACAAGAAACGTATGCTGCCAGTGCGTCGAAAGAAAACGATTGAATGTGCATTATTGGGAAGTTGATGATAACAAATGAAGAGCGACTCTAGTCGAGCGCCTATAGTCGCTGTTCGCAAGCAGAGAGTCGATTTGAGTCAAACTGCCTCGTTTTTTTGACATGTTTGTCAAATGGTAGAAGCATTTTATCACGCTGGAAAGATGACAGTCCGGGTTTTCTGGACATTTTATGATGTTCATAATTCATAACAAAAATTTCAGCGTTAATGATTCTATTCAACGACACTATTCTTTTTTACATAATTGAGACGGTCCTCGCGCATCTTGTTTCACGCGTATAACCATCTTCGTTATTTGTGACACTAAAGTAATAGAATAATATTAAAATAAATGCTAATGAAATTGTTTAACCATTACTATCACTAGCTCCCAGACAACTATAAACTTGGACGATGGGCGAATGTGGAAACGTATATAAATTGAATACATAAAATCAAAAGCTATACACAACATCGACATAATGACGATTTAAACTTATATTACGAACTATCAGACAATACGAAAATTACGCCAATGCGGAGAAAGGAACTGAACCTTCTTGAAACATTGACAGTACCGTCAATATTAGAAGGACACATAAGTACATTAATATTTTTCGTTAAGGAGAGAGTGTGTTAGAGAGTGTACTGAATTCTAGAAGCTTCCAGATTATACTTGAGGCGATTAGGTCGTGATAGGTACTGAAGTAACACTCGAATGGGTTTGACAATAAATATTTATTAATCATATATTGTATATGTACACTGATGCGTAGAACTCGCGGTTCCTATTATCGGTTCGACAGTCGCGGTTACAAGTTCGACTACTGGTCGAGGTGTTTTGATGCGCGATACAAGTTCGGACGATGATTGCGCGAGATGCTGAAAACTTGGATTGATGATTGACTCGGACCGTTGCGACTGTAACGACTGTGTAGCAACTGAGTAGCGACTGAGTAGAGACTGTATAGCGACTGACTTTCCGTCACGATGATGCTGCGGAGGAAAACTATGATGGGATGTGTCTAAGGATGCGAGATCATCGGATTTGTCGAGGAAAGCCCTGGTTCGGAAAGTGGGGGAAATGGACGTCGTTTTTAATTGGCTAATTTTTGTGTTAGTCGTTTGAAAAGGATGCTAACTGCCCTTGAGAGAAAGTTCCTAGCGGGAAGCATCGTGCGTGAGAAATAGCAGATTTCTCGTGTCTTCCCGTAGAAGGTGATAGGCTTAGGGACTGTTAAGACAAAGACTATTTGTCCCTTTGGAGGAGCTTAGCTAAAATAAATCGTAAGGTTTATAGCGGGTGTTTAGGCTAGTTGAAAATATTCTGTAAGAATGTATCGACATCTGGCAATCTTGTCCGATGAGGTGGGTCTTTGTGTAGCGAGCCACGGGACAGAAACCGTTGGAAAGTTTACTGTCGAGTGTCGCTACATACTTATATAAATGCTACTGTTATTCATCATCGGCCCCCTATTCCCAGAGCTGCGGTTCAACACAGGACCCGTCCTGTTCGACGCTTCCGTGACCTGAGCTGGTTCCATAGATAGTCGCTCTAGGATCACACCTTGCTCTCGTTAGTTCTACTTCTGCACACAAAAAGAAACATGTAAGGATATTCGTACCATGATCGTGTCATTTGATAGGCCCCTCAGCCATTAATTCCCGTAAGGAACGGATTACTCTGAATTATCGTGCTCGTCACCCTGCACCGTGATCCACGGCCTGATTCGATCGGCAGCGACCACCGTCCGGAAGCATCTTACTCCTTTTCGCATATCCCCTACGCTGTAGCGATCATTTGGTAAAACGCTTCGAATCCGAAACAGTTCCTTGAATTTCGGAAATAGCTTCCGATTTGCTTCCGTGGCAGTTCTTTTTTTTGCAATTAGATTTTCGCGATCACATCGCAGAGGTCGATATCCCTCGCCAACGCAGGAATTTCGTTAAGTATCAAGCGATTTCTGCGTTTGACTATGACCATATAATTTTGTAATATAAAATCTTGTCCGACGATGACGCGAAATCGCATGTATTCGTCAGGAACTACGAATGAGTCTATGTCGGTTTTCGCGTTTTGAATCGTGATCATCGCGCGAGCCACCTTGTTCGCCATCACCGTTTATTCCACGAATATTCGAAGCAGTGCATCCGCGATAACTTTCGTTGCAATACCAAATACCCGAGATATATGGACTCTATACTCGTTTTCCGTTGACATATATGCTAATTTCGTACAAATCTCACGCAGATTCCATACCGTTAAAGTAATAATTAACATAATAACTTGAAGTATTAACGAATACCGAACACATTCATTCATTCGATACATACGCGGCGCTCATCTCATGACGTTTTCCTGTTGTGTTCCTCTCTTTCATTCCTCGCTCGTACAATACAGAATTACACACATCTATTTTCTAACACATACGATCGAGAATATTTGCCTGTTTACTAATATCACTCTTCTTTTCGAGCATACGGCATCGCCTCGAGAGGTGTCCTATTTATCTGCATCGGTAGCACTTCACGCTGGTTATTGATAGCCGCTCTCTTCTTCCCTTCTCGACTGTCACCTGTCGTTCCTTTTCCTTCTGACGGTCTCCGTTGATGATCGATGGACGCGGGGTTTTCATCCTCCTTCGACACTAGACGATCCCGCGCCACTCGCTCGCGCTACGCTGAGGGTATTCATGAACGCGTATGTACTGTGAAGGACTTAATTTAAGGTACCATTAAGTGTTATCGCTCTCTCTTCCCACAATCGAGGGTGACGAAGACCCGGCGGCCGTTCCAGGTGTTCGAGCTTTACATTTTCTTATAAATCGTAATTTGTAAGATACGTACTTAACATAGTATCATGTACAATCCAACTACACGATTTTCTTGCCTTGCGACTTCCTTACGATACATCGATATAATAATATATGTTTTTTTTATTTAATTATTTACATTTTACAATTTGTCCACTAGGACATTTGGTAAAATATTATAGCTTAGTGGTATAATAATATAACATGTGGATGGCTACCCCCAGTGGGATACCATCTTCGAATTTGATTGATTTATTTCTTTAGTGTGGTGAGTGTTTGTATATATTTTTAGTTTGTTTTCTATGCTTAGTTTGGATTTTCGATTTGTTAGCCAGTACATTTGTCTCCTTGCCATCTGTATTTTGTCTATTATTGCTTTAATATGCTGTTTCCATGTGAATCGTGTATCTAAGTGGAGTCCTAGGTATTTGACTTGCCTTGTTTGTATTATGTGTGTGCCGTTTAGTATAATGTTTGGTGGTATCTGTTTTCGCAGTGTGAATGTGATGTGTTTGCATTTAGCCGGGTTTGCTTTAATTTGTTTAGCTTAAAGCCAATTTTCTATTTTTGTGATATGTCCTTGTAGTAATGTAACTGTTGTTGCAGGGTTAGTGTGCCTGACTAGTACAGCTGTGTCATCCGCGAATGTTAGTATTTTGCTATTGTTAGTTTTTGGTATGTTGGCCGTGTATAATGTGTATAAAATTGGTCCTAGGACGCTTCCTTGCGGAACTCCTGCCTTGATTTCTTTAGCTTCCGAGTATGTGTCTTTGATTTTTACTATGAAAGTTCTGCTGCTTAAGTATGATTTGATTAATTGGTATATCTGCCCCGGGAACTGCTCCCTGATTGATTGAAGTAGGCTAGTGTGGTTTATTTTATCGAATGCTTTTTTGATGTCCATAAAGAGTGCTGTGCAGTATTGTTTTGTTTCCAGCGCCTGTAAGATTTCATTGACGAGTCTGTGCGTTTGTTCTATTGTGAAGTGCTTGTATCTGAATCCGAATTGGTGATCCGGTATTAGATGGTTCTTCTCTATTATTGGTTTTATCCGGTCGTAGATTATTTTCTCTAGTATCTTGGAGAACACCGGAAGTAGTGAGATTGGTCGGTAGGACTTGGTTTCGTGTGGGTCCTTGCCTGGTTTGGGTATCATTATAATTTGTGCCAGTTTCCAAGCTTTTGGAAAGTATTGTATTCTTAGTATTGCGTTTACTATTATTCTGATTTGTCTTCTCGCTTTTGGCGGAAGGTTTTTCAAGATTTTGCCGTTAATTAGGTCGATTCCTGGTGCTTTGTTATTTTTTGTTTTCTCAATTATGTTTCTGAATTCTTGTGCTGTTGCTTTGGGTATGGCGTAGTGATTGTCAGTTGGTGTACTAGTAGTTAGCGCATCCTCGTCCGTATGACTATTGTGGTTGCTGTTGTTGATGTTATGTGGGGTGAATGTGTTGCATAGGTGGTTGGAGAATTCTTCAGCTTGCTCTTCGTTGCTTCTTGCCCATGTGTTGTCTGCTCTTTTGATTGCTGGTACCATTTTTATTGTCTTCTTTATTTTTTTTGTGGCTTTCCATAGGGAGTAGTTGTAGTTCTCGTGAGCAGATAGTGACTCGATGAACTTTGTGAACTCGCTGTTGTTGTGCTCTTTTATTTTGTTTTTTATTTCTTTTGTGAGTTTGTTTAGGTGTTTTTTGTTTTCTTTTGTTCTGTGTTTTTGCCATTTTGCTTTCGCTTTTCTTTTTTCTCTAATTTTTTCGAGGATGTCTAGTGGAACTGTTTTTGTTTGTCTGTTGGTTGTTTCAGGTATAGTGGTTGCCCTTGCTGCTTCTTGGATAGTTTCTGTGAATATTGTTACTGCTCGATCGATGTGTTCAGGTGTTTTCAGTGGGATGTTGCAGCTGATTTTGCTTTCTATTATTTCTTTGAATATTTGCCATTTGGTGGTTTTATTGCATAGCTTCTCTGTGCTGCTGTAAATTATTGGTTTGTTTCTGCATGTAATTATTATGGGCGTATGGTCGAAGGTAAGCTTGAGGCTGGGTGCTATGTTTAGTTTATTTGCGTTTAGTCCCTTTGTAACTGCAAAGTCTAGCAGGTCAGGTATTTTGCTCAGGTCTGTCGGCCAGTATGTCGGTCTTCCTGTGGATAATATATTGAGGTTATTATTTTTAATGTATTTTTCCAAGGTTCTGCCTCGAGGTGTGGTGATTCTTAATCCCCATAGTGTGTGCTTTGAGTTATAGTCTCCCGCTGCAATATACTTGTCACCTAAGTGTCGGAAGTAATCTTCCCACATTTCCGTTATGATTTTGTGTCGCGGCGGTACGTATACTGCTGACAACTGCAGTTGGTTGCTGTTAGTCTGTACGGTAACGGTGGTTGCTTGTATATGTTCCTTACTGACTTGGCTGTGTAGGTGATGTTTAATGTCGTTTTTTATTACTACTGCCGCCCCTCCGTGTGCTTTCCCTGAGGGATGCTTGGTGTCGTATATGGTGTAGTGCGGTATTTTTATATAGCTTTTTATTGTGAGGTGTGTTTCTGAGACGAGTAGTATACCGATGTTGTTGCTATACAGGAATGTTTTAGTTTCTAGGGCCCTTTGTTGTAGGCCGTTAGAGTTCCAGGCTGCTATTTTAAGCGTGTCTATTTCTATTTTTTGCTCATCATGTTAGTAAGTAATTGTAACATGACTGTTATCTGCTGTGTTTGCTGTCTGAGGAGTTCGTTTTGTTCGCTTATCATTTTTGTGAGTATTTCGGTGTTTTTTTATGGAATGTTTTATTAACTCTTTGATTTCTGTAGCGTCGTTGCTGTGGTTGTTCTGTTCTTGATTGTCTAAGGGTGACGACCGGTTGACTACTTGCGCGTAGTTTCGGTTTCTAGCGGTGTTGGTGTTAGTGTGGTTATTGTTCCTTGCGTGCTGTGTATTTGGTGTTGACGTAGGTTCTGTGTTGTCCTGTTGCGCGTGGAAATTGTTGTGTGTCCTGTTACGAAGCGGCGGAAAAAGTTTACCTTGAAGTTGATTTCTTACTGGACAGCCTTTGTAACCCGCTGGGTAATTTCCACCGCAATTGTAACATTTTACGTCGTTTATTTTCCCCGTGTGTGGGCAGTTCGCTGTTAGGTGCTTTTCTGCGCAGTTGACACACGCCGGGTTCCTGTTGCAGTAATTTTTAGTGTGTCCATATTGTTGACACCGCATACATTGTGGTGTGTCTTTTTTATGTCTGGGTGGCTCGACTGTGATTATTGTGTTTGAGATCTTTTTAATTTCAAATATTTCTTTGTTGTTGCTTTTCGGTTCTAGCTCTATTAGGAATAGCGGTAGCGGTTGCTTAGTGTCAAATTTGGTTATATTGTTGATCGTTCTTGCCTGGTGTCCGATCTTGGCCAATTCCTCGCATATTTTGTTTGTATTTGTTTTAGGGTGTAGACCTCTGATTACTGCTTTGTAGCTCTTGTCGGATTTGGGTTGGTAAGTGTGATACTCAGCGTTCTTTTCCTTTAGCACTTTAGTTACTTTCCTGTAGGTTTCTAGGGTATTAGTTTGTACTTTTACCTGGTCCAGTTTGAGCTGTTTGATAGTGTAGTTTTCTTTTCCTGCCGTGCTGTTTAGTAGATCAATGAGGGGGTCCATTATTTATGCGTCTATGTAGATTGGTGGTGGCTTGGGAGTGTGTGCTCTTGGTTTTTCTGTAGGGTCTGTGTCCATCTCTTCTGTCAGTGAGCTGAAGGAGTTTTGTATAGGAATTTCTTGTAGCCATTGTTGTCTTTCTGTTTCTGTGGTCCTCCTATCGTTTGTGTTTGTGTTTATTTTTCTTTTCTTTGCTGGGAGTTACAATCTTCCAGCTTTCGTTATGTTGTGGTAGATCCTTGTTGGTATTGCTCTTTACGTCGTCTTCTTGTATTATTTCCATTTCTATTTCTTTTGTATTTGTATTTGAGCAGTCCAGTACTTCACTTCTTGTTTTAATTGGGCTCTGTTGGTCTACTGCCCTGTTTATAGCGTATGTTTGTCCTTTGTTCAGTATTCTTATTGTTGGTATCTTTTGGGTGTTTTCCATCATCGATTGGTTCTGTTGCACGTCCCTTCTTTCACTCTTGTCGCACTTACGGAGGCACTAGTTTTCACGTCCGCATAGCTCGACTGCTCGGGCAGAACTCCCCGTAACGGTGACTCATGACAAGGCAGTTAGGATTAACTATCGAGTCAAGTTTACCTTGTGCACTGGCTTCGGGGCTTTCAGTTGTAGGGTAACACTGCTAGCGTGCCGATCAGGATCAGCTCAAATTATATTCCTACTTGTAATTACACTTCTGTATTAATATATATTTTCTACTTTACAATTTATCCACGCGTTCCTCTGTTCATACATCTAATAATTTCAACACCTTAAATGAATAAATTTACATATGGTTTTAAAATAAATACTTTTTAATTCTGTCGATAGCAATCAGTGGATTTAAAATTATTCTCCCATGGGTAATTTGTTATGTAGTATCGTGGACGAAAGGCCTAAGAAATATCGGGCGAACTATGAACAATGTCGCGAGAGCCGAGGCGTCGTCGGGCCCATCAATGTGTCATCGGTCTTTTCAAGTGCATAGTTTCGTGGAAAAGACCTACGTGACCCTGGCCACGAGCGCCTGCAGAACACGTGTGCGGTGGGCCTAGGAAAAAGACAACAGAATGCGGCAACGACCAGAGAGTTAGTCGAGAAACAGAGTGCGAGTCGAGAAGCAGAGTGCGAGCTGAGCGGAGACAGAGGTTGCTAGTGGCGTTGCCGAGAGAGTGTGGATTGCGCTGTTTTCTGTGCGTTTGGCGTGAATAGTTCAGGTTGAACAACAATCGTCTTTTTCTGTCTGATTAACATCTCTATTGTCCACTCTTTGTAAACACATTATATCACGATATTACATATTTTTGGGGGCTCAGCCGGGATTGGACAAGACAGAAAACGAAACGGTTTAACAGAGCTATTCGAGCTAGTTGTGAATTTACCGGTACGCGGTGCGGTAAAAGACGATATCGTTGACGGTTTAAGTTTGTGTAGTGTGAAAAATGGCAAACGTCGGGGACGAGCGATTGTCGGGTGAAGAGGGTTCGACGCTGGAGGAGCTGAGGAGTAAGCTCGCGCGAATGAACCTCCCTATATCGGGTGCGAGGTCAGTGCTGATTGCAAGGCTGAATCGGGCGTGTAGTGCTGGACAATCGTATCGTAAGGGATCGGCGGGCGGTGAAGAGCTAACCGGTCAACGAGATTTAGAAAATGTACAGAGAGCTGAGCGTGATTGTAACGAAGATGAAGATGTTGAGAAAATGAATACGAAGGAGTTGAAGGAGCGCCTCGCTAGTTTGGGTTTAAAAACGACGGGAAGAAAAGTAGAATTACGCGCACGGCTACAAGCGGCCATGGATGGTAACGACATATCGTCGGAAGAAGAAAGCGACGACGAAAGTGAGGATGAAGATGACAAGAAAAACGCAAGAGGATACAAGAGAGATACGCGAAGGGTGTATCAGGACCGTGATGAATATTGTCGAAGGGCATGCGTTGGTTCGACACTGAGTTTTAGAGACGTCGAAGATGCATTAGAGTCGTTTAGTGGCGACAAAGGTGAAAATGTCGAACGATGGTTCGAGTCGTTCGAGGAAGTCGCTGATACGTGCATGTGGTCGGATGGGCAGAAGGCAGTCTACGCCAGGAAGCTGCTGAAGGGATCAGCGAAAATATTTGCGAGATTCGAGTGTCATGCCAGGACTTGGCATGAGTTGAAGAGGGGGCTAGTTAAAGAATTTTCGAGGAAAGTCAAGAGTAGGCAAGTTCATCAGAAACTTGAAGAAACAAAAAAGGAGAGTGATGAAGCATGTTTGGCTTACATGTACCGCATGCTCGAAATAGCCAGCCATGTGGACATGGAGGAGGAAGCAAAGGTGGAATACATAGTGGATGGAATAATAGACGGCGAGAACAATAAGGCTGTATTGTACGGCGCTACGTCAATCAAAGAGTTGAGGAAGAGGTTAGTGATGTACGAAGAGCAGAAGAATCGCAGAGCAAAGTCGATTGTGAAGCCGGCCAAAATCCAGAAGAACGGGAAGCCCAGTCAATTTGTAGACGCAATGAAGAAAAGAAGATGCTCCATTTGCGGTAGTGAGGATCATCTAAGGGTTAAGTGCCCGGAGAAAGGAAAAGGTATGAAGTGTTTCAAATGCAACGAGTTTGGACATGTGGCGGCGAATTGTACAGCGCGACAAGTAAAGACTTACGTAATCTCAAGACCGGGGAGGAAGAAGTACGTGAAGGACGTGTCGATAGATGGCTGCAGATTTGTCTCGTTAGTGGATACAGGTAGTGACCATACGTTCATACGAGCGGATGAGTATGCGAGGTTAGGTTCACCACCTCTGGGAAAATGCAAATTTAAGTTCGACGGTTTTGGTTCCGCTGGAAATGAGACCTGGGGTGAATTCACTAAGGTAATGACGGTTGATGGGTGTAAACTGCCAATCACTTTGCACGTTGTTTCAAACAAAATATTGACGAAGCACGGTCTGTTGTTAGGCACTGATTTTCTGGATCAGGTAGAGTTACGGGTTAAACGGGGCGAAGTGACTTTCTTGCGGCTTGACGAACAGACTAACAAAGACGTGTCGGATGTGTTTAGAATTAACGTAGTAGAACAGACTGACGAAACAGACCTAACACACGTACAGGAACCGCATTATCGTGAAGCGATTCGAGATATTGTTAGGGGGTATAGGCCGGAGAAGAAGAGAGACGTCGGGATAACCGCGAAAATAGTTCTGAAAAGCGACAAACCGGTAGCGCGAAGACCGCGAAGACTGGCGCCGAGGGGGAACGGGCAGCATGTCGACCAGGTTCAGAAATACCTGAATTCCACCGTAAACAGAAGCACAGGGAAGACTCCTTTCCAGCTACTGGTCGGGGTCGAAATGCAAGTCAGGGAAGAGGCGAAGATTAGAAAGCTGATCGACGAAGAGTGGGCCGCGAGGTTTGAAGAACAACGTCGCGAGCTACGTGAGGACGCGAAGAAGAAGATCGCCGCAACTCAAGAGGAGAATCGTCGAAGTTACAAGAAAAGAAGAAAGCGTGCGAAGCAGTACCGAAGGAAGGACCCGCACACACCTCGATTTTATAAAACCTTGGGTCCTAAACGCCGAAAGTGACGCATCTGATGACAGCGAGATAGAAGGCAACATCTGAGGGCAGATGTTATTGCAGGATGGCCGAGTGTAGTATCGTGGACGAAAGGCCTAAGAAATATCGGGCGAACTATGAACAATGTCGCGAGAGCCGAGGCGTCGTCGGGCCCATCAATGTGTCATCGGTCTTTTCAAGTGCATAGTTTCGTGGAAAAGACCTACGTGACCCTGGCCACGAACGCCTGCAGAACACGTGTGCGGTGGACCTAGGAAAAAGACAACAGAATGCGGCAACGACCAGAGATTAAGTCGAGAAACAGAGTGCGAGTCGAGAAGCAGAGTGCGAGCTGAGCGGAGACAGAGGTTGCGAGTGGCGTTGCCGAGAGAGTGTGGATTGCGCTGTTTTCTGTGCGTTTGGCGTGAATAGTTCAGGTTGAACAACAATCGTCTTTTTCTGTCTGATTAACATCTCTATTGTCCACTCTTTGTAAACACATTATATCACGATATTACAGTTATAATCAACATCATAGTTATTATCGTTACATTTTTGTTCCTTTTTCTTTTCTCTTACAAATAATGTAACAATTTTACATACATACAGCGCATATAGCACTTTCGTTCTCTTCGAATCTGCGTCTTCTTTTCTTTCCATGTCTTTATTTGGTTCACATTGTTATCGTACAAGTACCATACAGATACTATCTCTAAATTAATTTAAAAAAAACAAATATGAGATGCCAATTACAGGAGGGTTATATGATTTGAATCAAGCTAAATAATTTAGCTTACAATTCACTAAATTTGGTAATGAAACATTTTTAAGGTATTTGTAACGTTGATTAACTTTCTTACCATTTCTTTGAAATTTTATCGATACGTTATTTGATGTATTATGTGTATGTGATTCAATTTTTGGAGAGCCTAGTTTTACCGAAATGCAAATATTCATCTTCGAAGTTGACAATTTTAACACGTAATTCTTGTAATAAGCTACTGCAAAAATGATTTCTTGTCTTCTCGTCTCTTGTTATGTAAAATGGCTAGAAGAATCATAGGGAAAAATCCAGTTGCAATTTCATCGTTTTTTAATAAAAATAATGTGAAATATGTAATATCGGTAAATTCGTCGACCAAAATGTCGTTCTGTTCAGTTGTTACGTCGTGCGACATTCTACCTAGACCAGGCCACACACCGCTGACAGGATGGCAACCAGATGTCCGCATACCTTCACTGCGTACCTTCAATAGTCTTAAGAGCCGATCATAAATCTTAGGAATTTCTAAGGTCCTTCAGACCGAACTGCTACTGCTACCATCTGCACTAAGTCACTGTCTAAAGGTTATTATTTATTACGGAAAGATGGGAGAAGTTCGTCTTTCTCATGTACGATGTTTCACACTAGCAACTTTCTATCGGCGGGCGGTTAACACCCTTCCTCCACCCTTCCACACCAATCCAGAAAATTAACCAATTACCAGAGAAGTACTTCCCTCACTCTCCTAACAAGAACTTGGTCTTAACAAATCAGATTTTCTCGCATCATTAGACCCACCCATCTCACGTGTCCTCCGCTGCATCATCGTTACAGAAAGTCAGTCTTTATACATTTTTTGAACCTTCAACATCTAAGCGTGCGTCGCGTACAACACCTTGTTACTCTAGCTATCAGTCGAATTTAATCGTATATTTCTAGTCAAGAAGTTGTTGGAATAAACACTAATTATATTCGTTAATTTAGTGTAAAGTCAATTTAACCACTCCTATTATCGTAACCGAAATCAGGAGATCGATCATTTCGTGGCGTCGATTATCCGACCGTAACGGGAATTTACGACTCCCGTTGACGTGCTTTCTCGCGATCGCTTCTCCCCGCGAATAGTCGAAACACCAGTTTTGAATAGGTAAAAGACTGATTGGGCGATAGGAGCAGGTTTCGTGTATCGGTTTGCCGGGTTTAGGGATGAGGGTAGTCAATGAGATTTTCCAAGCCTTAGGATAGTGTTCCAGGCGAAGGATAGCATTAAAAATCGATGTGATGAGTGCTATCCCTTTTGTGGGAAGTTCCTTGATTGCTCTATTGCCTATTAGGTCGTGTCCTGCTGCTTTCTTGGGGTTTAGGCGACTGATTGTTTCTATAGTCTCAGCAGAGGAGAAGGGTTCGATAGGAGGGGACATTTGGAAGGGGGTGTGTAGGTATTCAGTAACGTCCGCGGCGGCTTGGGGGGAATGGGGTTTGAATACTTTTGACAAGTGTTTTGCAAACAGGTCGGCTTTTTCTATAGGGCTTCGCGCCCATCCACCTTGCGGACGGCGGATAGGTGGGATTATTTGTGGGGGGCGTGTGAGTTTCCTGGAGGCCTTCCATAGTGAGTAGTTGGTGTCGGCTGTGGGCGATAAGCTGGCGAGGTATTTATGGAAGCAGTCGTTTTTATAGTTTGTTAAGGTTCTGGTTAGCTTTCTAGTTGCGTTGTTAAGTTTGCGTTTGTCCTCCGGTGTTCTGTGGGTCTGCCACCCAGAAGAGTACTTCTTAGTCTACGTTTTTCTGCTATTTTTTTTAGTATGTATTGTGGATATTCTTGTTTGCTGTTAGTTGGCTTTGTCGGTGTGGAGAGGCGGATTGCGTTTATTATGCTCGTGTTTAAGTATTCCGTGGCTGCTTCGATATCTTCCTTTGTTTTTAGTGGGGTGAAGGCTGAGGTTGAGTGTGTAAAGACTTCTCTGAAGAGCTGCCAGTTGGTGTGTTGGTTGTGAATGGAGCCATTAGGTGTACTCTCGATGATTGTTGAACTGACTGTTGCTATCACGGGAGAATGATCAGAGGAGAGATCGGCCGAGGAGTTGATCTGGACGTGTCTTGATGGGATATTTTTAGTTATGAAGAAGTCGAGAAGGTCGGGTATTTTGTTGGTGTCAGTGGGCCAGTATGTGGGTTCGTATGTGGTGAGGTAGTTGAGGTTGTTGTTTATTATGCTGTTTAAGAGGTTTTTGCCTCTTGCTGTAACCAGTCTGCTGCCCCATTGGATGTGCTTGGCGTTATAGTCTCCTCCAACTATGAATCTGTTGCCCAGGGTGTCCAGGAAGTTATCAAAGTCTTCTTTGGCGATGGAGTGTCTGGGAGGGCAGTATACTGCTGAGGTGGTGATTGAGCCATGACAGTCTTCTATTGCTACGTTTGTTGCTTGGAGGTAGTCTTTCTGGAATGGTGGGAGTTCGTAGTGCTTAATACTTGCTTTGATTATTATTCCGGTGCCACCGTGGGCCTTTCCGCTGGGGTGTTGGGTATGGTAGAATTTGTAACCATTTATTTTCAGGTAGCTCTTATCGGTGAAGTGGGTTTCCGATACGAGCATTACGTCGATTTGCTGGTGTTTTAAAAAGAGTTCTAGTTCACGTTTGTGTTGCGCTAGACCGTTGGCGTTCCAGAGAGCTATGCGCCTTGGTTTTATTTTGAGTCGGGGCGTGCTAATTTTTCCACGATGAGTATTAGTAGCGATAGCAAGTGATTTATTTGCTCCGATTGTTTCTCTATTAGCTTTTCGAGCCTTGAGGAGTTGTCTGCGTTTGGTGGGTTGGGGACACTGTTTTGGGGAAGGTTCCTTTGGCTGTTCGGGTTATTTTGGATGCCTTGTACTGCTTGGGCATAGGAGGTTGAGGTGGAGATGAAATTGGTAGGACTGGGTGTTTGGTTGGTTGAGGGGGTTGGGGTAGTCGTGAATTTCGGCGGGCTGGGTGTTTGGTTGGATACCTCTTTTGCTCTGTGCTTAGGGTACCTGTTCGTGTATAGTGTTTTATATGCTGGGCAGCCTTTGTAGTTGGCAGGGTGGTCCCCTTGGCAGTGGATGCATTTCGCTGGGGTTTCCGGTGATTTGGCGCACTGGTCAGTGGAGTGAGAGCCTGCGCATTTAACGCAGAGGAAAGTATGGTTGCAGTATTTCTGCGTATGACCGTACCTTTGGCACCTTTTGCACTGCACTATTTCTTTTTTCACGAGCGGTGGTTCGATCTTTACTATCGCGTTCATTAGGCGACTGATGTTGTATATTTCCTTATTATTCGGTTTTTGTTTAATGTCTAGGAAGAATAAGGATAACGGGTCTTTCGAGACTCTATGCCTTATATTACTTACGTTGATGACTTCGTGGCCAAGTTTTGAGAGTTCGTATTTTAGTTAGTCTATGTCTGCTGAGTGGTGTATGTTTCGTAGGACCACCCGGAAAGGCCTTTCCTGTTTGAGTTGGTAGGTGTGGAAGTTGGCGTTCAGGGTCCTGAGTGTCTTGGTGAGTTTTCTGTAAGCTTCTGGGTTCGTCGGTAGTATTTTCACCTTGTTGTTGCTTATCTTAAGGTTATATTCCTCCTTGCTGGTTTCTCTCTCTAGGGACTTGATCATTGTCTGTATGTCAATGACGTCGTCCACAAATATTGGTGGGGGAGGGGGGATTCTCTGTGAATGTTGATTTGGTGGCGGTTCTACGATTTCCATGGCGTCGTTTGAGGATTCCAATACGGCGAACCTGTTGTGTGTGTTTATTTGCGTTGCTGTTTCTATTTTCCTTTTCTTAGTAGTGTTAGCGTCGTTAGTGCGGAGAGTTCTGCTGCACTTCTGCCACGGGGGGCGGGGGGTAGCACGGGGTAGCTGCGAGTCTGCTCCGGAGAGCCTGGTCGCGGTTGCTGGGCCATCATCGAGCTAGTTAATTCGGAATGAACAACTAGTCGTGAGGCTGTGAGGCTAGTATTCGGGTTGGGGTTAGGTGCGTGGGATTTTCTTCTCCCTAGAGGGTAAGGGACACTTAGCTGCGTTCTCTTTCGACGTTTGGGCGACACGTGTTGTTTTCGAACTACGCTGGGCACTAGAGACACGTCTGCACGCTTCGGCACTCCACAGCGAACTGACCAATCTAAGAATGTACATGGAAATTTAGAACGCATGTGCATTCTGGCACGTGCGTGGCCTGACAGTCGAGGTGTCGGCAACCATATTGGGCATCCTTTCACGCTATGAGCGCAGTCAACAGAACGGTTGGGTGCCTTCACCGTTACGTATATGCGTGCGCGTGTGTGGAATCGTGTACGTAAATTGAGGAAATAAAACAGATGTCTGGCTATGAAGAGACAATCCAAAGCAAATCCGAACCGAGTGTATTACTAAATTCACATCTACCTTTCCAGACACCTCTACCGAAGTAGCAAGTCATTTATGGCAAACTTACATTCAGTAAGAAAATTAGTATTCAGAATGAGCAGTCACCCTAAATATATGATATTAATATAATAAAATATAAGTATTAATAATAGGTATAATCCCACTCAGTACTACAGTTTATTAATATAATGAGTAATCTACTGTTTAAATACTCTTGTGATCTCTGCGAAATTTATACCTACACTATATTGTAATATTTAGAATATTGTTCCAAATGTTCCTAGTGGTTGATCGAGATGAAATTTGGTGTGTATTATTTGAGATGTGAAATGACTTCAAACATAAAATCTTAAATTCAGGAAATCATGTGTTCTGAAAATACAGGTCGTAATCATCATAATCATATTCTCTACGACTTGTACGAGGTAAGCTGCTTGTCCATTGATCGTCGTGACCTACTTTCGTTCGTGTAAGAAGGTTAGGTCGCGGTTGCTTTTAAGTATCAATAACTGAAAAAATACCGAAAACGCAATTTCTTATTCCTGATTTTTCATCTTATTTTGACTTCATGAATCATCCCTTAAGGGGGTATTCTGGTCTAGAGGCATGAATTTCGGGCGATTTTTGAAGCTCTGTACAAGCGAAACAAAAAATATTTTTGCTATCCTTCTTTTTAGCACTTGTTTATTGATATTTCGAGATTACGTAAAAAATTCACTGAAAAAAACTCAATATTTAAATAGTTATGAGCTGGCAAAGTGGGTGCTGCCAAAAAATGGGGTGTCGTGGCGTGCATGATATCAACCCTTCTGGTCATCTGAAATAAAGAATGCGAAAGGATTCTTAATTAGTATGGATGCCGCTATCGTCTGAACTTTGGAAAAGTCAAAAAAATTGCTTATTTCTCACGTTTCTTTGACAATTCCTAACGTTTAAAAAATAGTAATATTAAAGGTTTTGAGCTGAGCGTGGTCCGGACGATAGAGGAGTATATAAGAAATATTCAGACCAAATTTAAAATAAATAGGTTTATTAGAACTTGAGATATCGTGCACGCCAACTCAAAAAAAGTAGTTTCGAGAAAAACGCGTTTAAAGTTTTGAGACAAGTTTACTCGGACTACGCCTACCGTCTACTATTCATTTGTTCCGGTCAGATCGGAGCAGATGCCGCGTCACAAAAATGGCTGTAACTCATAAAATAATTGAAATTTTGAAAAATCCTTTTAAGGGCATATTCTTGAATGTCTAAACTTTGGAAATATGAAAAAAATTTCGATTTTTTCAAATATCTAGACCAGAATAACCCCTTAAATTTTTTTATACCTATAGCCAAACACCCTGTATAAGGAAACAAAATCCATTTAATTTTAAGAATTTTGCTACTGTATTAGTTGCATTACTTAGTGAAAATAAGAGGGCTTGAACACCAAGCCAAAAAGTAAACAAGTGACGTCATATAACTTCTTGAGAAAGCTAAACCTTAAATATTTTCTAGGCGATCTGTAGACTAGGACTAAATACTAAGGACAAAATAATAGAACTCAGAGAGATCAATTTTGTCACTGTGCATAAGTCGACCTTCTTAACATTTAATGTCTACGTAATGTGTACTTCATACAAATTTTTTCTTTTTTTTTAACTTTAAACCCTAATTATTAACGGCCGTATCTATTGTTACGTCGCGTAACACTCTACCTAGCCGAGGCCACACACCGCAGGCAATATGGCAACCAGATGTCTTCGGATACTCGCAGCGTATCTTCCATGATGTCAAGGACCTTCCATAAATCACATAGATTTCCTAGAAAAGGCCCTTCAAACGAAACAAACATCTGGTTCGGAGGAATTTCTAGAGACTATTGTCTACCACGGCTTAACAAGGGAAAGTCAGTTTTTGTCACGTACGCTGCAACTTTCCTCCCACTAACAACTTTCTCTCGAGGGCGGTTAAGACCCTTCGTTTAACCAATTAAAAACGAAGCCTATTCCCTCACTCTCCTAAATAACATCGGCACCAACAAATCCGATGGTCCCGTGCGCTAGAAACACTCATCCTTAGCTCTCCTCCGAGACAGCATCGTCTTCCAAGAGTACTGTTTTTGCATCCTTCGAACGGTCAACATCCTTCGAGCGGGTATACACACCCGCAGATCACTCAGTCACTCATCTCGTACATACGCACCAGTGTAACTATCCTCGTTATAAGTTGTGGAATAAACGGTGAAATATAACTTACTACTGTGTCATATTCATATCAACCACCTCTGTTATCCTAACCGAAACAGGGGAACGACTACTTCGCGGCGTCGATTCACCGAATCGTAGCGAGAATTTACGCCTCTCGCTGACGCGTTTTCCTCGCGACCGCGTCTCTCCGCGAACGGTCGTAACATCTATGTTAATGTGATTTTACGTGTCTATAAGATTTCGTTTATCTCGTGTAAACACCATCCTAGTTTATCAGTTGAATTTAATTTATTTAATCTATATCAACTAAGTGTAACTACTTGCATTGGCTGCCCCTGTTTTATTCTTACAAATATTAAATTTTTAAAAATGTTGAATTTTGCTGTTGTTTAGTTCATAGTTGAAATAGTTTCATATGTCGACATTATCGATACAGTAGAGCATTGGAGCTTATTTGGAATGGAATGGAGAAGATAGGAAAGGAGGAGAACAAAGTTGGAAAAATTCCTGAAAAACAAAAAGGGCGTAGGACGAAGAGACGGTAGGCTAAGGGGGAGAAAAGAAAGCATTTAAGAAAAGTGTTTTGATTGAAAGATCGCTACTGAAGTCGGAGCAGTGAGAATGGGGCGAGGGGGGAGCGGGGGCAGAGGGAATGGAAGGTATGATAGAGGAATTTAGAGAGCAGTTAGAGAGGGTATTAGGGAAAATGAAGGAGCAAGGGAAAATAATAAGAGGAGGAATGGAGAGAAAGGGAAAGGGTGCGGGAGAAGTAAGAAAGCAGAGTAGAATGTTAAGGGAGGAAGTAAAGCTGTTCAAAGGAGAACTGGACCTAAAGAAGACGACGAGGAGAATGGAGATAAAAGCAATTTTCTACAAAGTGAGTGATCTAGAGATTCAGGAAAACGGAAAAGAAGATAGCGAGGACATAGAAAAAACTATAAAGAATATGTGTGGTTGGAGGGACGAGGACTAAACATAATTATAAAGGGTGGAAAATGGAAGAGAGAGAGAGAGGAGAAAAAGAGAAGAGCTGTTAGGAGAAGATAGGGATGGATACAAAAGTTGAAGAGGTGAAAGCAATAGGGAAACGGAAGAATTTGCAGCAAAAAGGTAACATAATGATGAGAAGGAAAGAGCTGAGAGGCAGGAAGGAAAGCTGGAGAATACTTTAACATAGGGAGAAAGGACGATACAATGGTCAAGATAGAGGTAAGTAGGAAAAGTAAGGTGTATGGAACCTAATAAATACGGAAAGAGATAGGAAAAGGAGATGGGGGAAAAAGGTTGCCGTAGAGGAATGGAGGCGATACTCCATGATTATAACAGGAAGAGTGGATGGAACGGCAATAGGACAGAAATGAAGGAGAATAAGGAGAATGAGGATAAGAAGATAAGCGAGAAGGAAATAGAGGAGGTAGTGAGAAGATCAAAGAGAAAGAAAGCAGAAAGACAGGATGGAATTCCGAGGTAATGCGGGAAATTCGGGAGTGGGAATAATGAGGCGGGTCTGGGAATTGATACATACGGTCTGGAAAGGAAAGGGAAGCGAAACGGGCTGGTGGTCAATATCCCAAGGTAGAGAAAGGAATTAATTAATTGTATACAAATTAACTAACTAATTACAAGAGAATTAATTGATAGCTATCAGAAAGTTATTTTTAAGGGAAGAAAATTATTTTAGCAGACTTACCTCCTGCTTACCTACTTGCCTATAACTCGTTGTTGTTCCACCAAGTATTAGAGGACTATTAACTATGTCACAGATATGTATTATTTTTCGCGTCAGATCACGGAAGTTAAGCAGCGCCGGGCACGGATAGTACTTGGATGGGTGTCGCCTGGGACTCCGTGTGGCGTTGGCGAAGCGCGCTGGGCCCGCCGCGCCCCGCCATTGGGGTTCGAGGTGGGCGCTTGGCGGCTCAGCGCCTCGGGGTCGCCAAGCAGTCCGGTAGGGGAACCGGGCTGCCTGGCATGGCGGCTCCGGTGACGAGGCGCGGTGTTGACAATGGTCACACACCGCCCCATCAGCTGTGGTATTAGGCGCGCGAGGGTGGCCCCGTTGCGACGCTTACAGCGGTTTCCGGGCCTCTCTCGATCGCAGCCGGGACGGTTATCGTGGAGGTTTTAGTCGGTTGGAGTCGGACACTATCACACCGCTTTCCTCAGAAGCGGCCTGGCATTCGTGCGGATTTCCTTCACGTAAAATATAAAAAAAAAGAAGGTTCGACAAAACGAAAGTTAAAATAGTTAGGTTTAATCTCGGTAATTTTGTTTTGCGAAAAAACGAGGAAAGAAACCAAACTAAGTTAGATCCAAAATTTAGGGGTCCATTCATCATAGCAGAGATTTTGGAAGGAAATAGGTATATTTTAAAAACCTTAAACGGCAAACGATCATATAAGGACAGACATGACAAATTGAGAAAAATGCCAGAAAGTTGCGTTCCTACTGAGTTGGACGTCTGTGGTGATGACAGCGACGGTGACAATAACGATGCGAGTACACTGACCTCAAAGGATCATTAACACCGCGTTGTAGTCATAGTAATACACCCAGTGTAGCGTCTGCGCTTTCGTAATACGCCCAGTGTGGTGTTCTGCGTTTTCGTAATACGCCTAGTGTGGTATCCTGCGCTTTCGTAATGCACGCAACGTGGTGATACGATCCAACAAACTGAGATCTGTGACGAAATCGAAAATGATCTGTCGTGTCATTACGGTCGGACTGATAACTCACAAAATGCAACTAGCACTTTGAACACAAATTATAACGCTACTAATTTTAGTTCTCCTTCATTTCCTTGCTTGTCAAACCTCCGAACAAAATTTTGTTGTTGAACTGGACCCTTGACTTATGTGGAACATTTAATTGAATGGTAAATAATATCAGTTACATCGAGTCTAATGTTGGAACAACTCAATCTTTTAGTTACACACGAGGACGTGTGATAGTCAGGATGGCCGTGTCGGAGATGAAAGAACACCGGAGCCTGTGGAATTTTGGATAATCCCGCAACATTGTAATCTAGATTCTACTATAGGCGTAATTAAACAATTGTCGTCCTTCAATCCGATTGTATTTATTCGAAATTTGTGATAGCGAGATTGGGCTCGAGGTGACAACTGGTCGCCGAACGTAGGGTCACGTAACGGTCACGGGATGGACGTTTTGCCTGACGGAGGTGTGGAGTGGTTGTATGATTCTCCCTAGAAATGTCGTTATGGCGGCATACGGCCTCAAAAACGGGCCTAGCCACAGGGGGTTGTACCTCGGAGGTGTCAATATGATGGGACACACGTTGTATTAATAATCAAGCTCCAGGTAGAAACTGCTTAGCAACGCCGATTGGAACTTTCTCGATGCTTCCAACGAGTATATAACAAACAAATGCAATCGTACAGCGAGGAAAATTTCCATCAATTTATTATTCGTGCGATCACCTTGGAGAGTGACACATCGAGCAGTTTACATCGAGCGTCTCAGCAATCGTATTTTGTGCCTATTATTTTACGCATAGTAAAGAGTTATCCCGTTGACCGTGGATTCGTTTGAACCCAAGAACATTGTTAATAGCGTTCATTAAACTCATTATTCGTTAAATTTATTATTCGTAAAACATATTATTCGTTAATCTTATTATTCCTTACACTTATTATTCGTTAATCTTATTATTCGTCAAACTTATTATTCGTTAAACTTATTATTCGTTAAACTCAATATTCATTATACTTTGTAAAAGTCTTGTATATGCGTGAAAATATAATCTCTGCTTCGTAAAACGATGGCTAATTCAAACGAAGAATCGTTACGCGCCCTAAATTTTAATGTTAACCCGACATATATATGTCGGATTCACATTATGATTAGGGTTAGGGACGTGAAACGAATATTCATTTGGGTTAGACATTGTTGCTATGCAATAGAGAAGATACTTACTAACACAAATATGATTATTACAGAATTTGACAAGTAACCGTGGTAATTAGATACTCGAGATGTTAATGATAATGATCCTAGGTTCAATAACGAATCCGCGGTCAACGGGATAACAAAATGCGCTTTCTTCCAAAGTACAGGTTGTACTCAACTTGCTTGTCTACGATACAAGTATTACTGAACGAACTCTTTGTTAGAACGTAGAATATCCACCGAGCGTAAAGACGCTATGTAATTAGGTAATGAGACCTCATGATGGGGTGTGTCTAAGGACACGAGATCATCGGATTCGTCGAGGAAAGCCTTCGTTCAGAAAGAGAAGAAAATGGACGTTCCTGTCAATTGGTCAATTTCTATGTTGGTGGTTGACGAAGGATGCTAACCGCCCTTGAGAGAAAGTTGCTAGCGGGAAGCGTCGTTCGCGAGAAAAGCAGATTTCCCATATCTTCCCGTAGTAGGTGATAGATTTAGGAACTGTTAGGATAAAGACTGTTTGTCCGTTTGAAGGACCTTAGTTAACTAAATTCTAAGATTTATAACGGGCCCTCAGACTAACTGAACATGTACTGTGGAGATGCATCTACATGCATCTTGCCCGAAGAATAGGGTCTGTGTGTGGCCAGCTACGGGAGAGAAACCGTGGGAATGTTTACTGTCGCGTGCCATTACACCTATTTCTTTTTAGGAGAGCTATAGAATTACTCCATACCTCTGTTAGGTAAAAACGTTCATCCCGTGGCCGCGGCTACGTTCAGCGACTTGTTGTCGCCTCGGGCCCAAGCTCATCATCACAAATCTGGCACAATTATAATCGAGTTGAATTATAGAGACTAAAATATTGGGGGTTTTCCGAAGTATTTCAAAGGGTAGGTCCCGGTGTCCTTTCATCTCCGACATATAAATATATGGCGACACTCGACCACAGTGTATATCGTCGAAGTGCCTAATGAGCCATCAATATCCCAACGATCCTTCCGCCGAATGTTCAAGAAGAAGAAGTGCGTAGCAACGGTCGCGGACGCCTAACAAACGCGTGGATAGTTGCGATATTGAGGGGTGACAAAAAGAAAAGAATCGAATCTGTTCGACAGTCGAGTTACAACCGAGCAGTGAGATTGACTAGCGAAACCGAGAGCATACGCGACGCGATCAAAAAAAGACACTTGTTAATAAATATATTGTTGACCTAAACACCGAGTGATTATTTAACGCACTACACCCAATATCACCTCAAATATATTCATGTATTATATTACATAAATAGAATGGAGGGCGCATCGCAGGATATGGAGATACAGTCGTTTTACCGATCACACGATTCAACGTCTCTCTTCGCACTTAAATCAATCTAGACCTTTATTAATCTGGTTATTGCTGACTCAAAATTATTTTTTCCAAATTTTATAAACAATGAATTTACTAACACCCTTGGCTATGAAAGTGTTCACTGCACACTGGTTTATGAAATCTTATTTTTACAAATAAATAAAAATTTTAATCCTTAACCCACAAACAACAATATTACATTCAATTTTGGTAAACCTAAAGTAATAACGCAAATATTGCTTAATTAAACAGTTTATAGTAATTATGTGGGTTAAATTTATTTATTTGTTAATAATTCAAATTCTCTTGAAAAGTATTCGGAAACTGAGTAACTATAATACTTAATTTCAATTGAAGTCCGCGTGGCGTTATGCAGACCCTCAATAAACCTAAGAAATCATCATAAACAGAATCTTTTTAACTTAAACTCTAACCTTGCAAGTATTTTCGGTTTATGGATGGTCCTTAAAACAATTTATTGTGCGTTCTTACAAATTACGGAGAAAGCGGATATTTGTCTAACGGAAAAGCAGGTTTTTCCCATGAATAACGTCACCCACGAGCCACGTCGGTAGAAGGCTTCCTCCTCCTATCTTCATTCATTAACGTGGGTCATAACCAATGGGAATCGCGGATTGTTACCCTCACTTTCATGACGAAAAGTGTGAACACGAATCCGCGTTCTTAGTTCAAAAGGCACACCCATACCGAGCTTTCCTCCGTAATAACACGAGAACGGACTTTACTTCTTCTATTACACCAGGAGAGTCAACTACTTTTTCTACCTACTAGGAAAGTCAACTTCTACGACACAAGGAGAGTCTACTCAACTGTTTCTCCGAGATTAGTTCAGTCAATACTCCGGCATCAAGTTGAAAATTGACAAGTCATCAACATATCTATTCGTACTTGATCTCACCTACAGATCAGTCAAGGTATCTCTATCGGGTCTTCATCCACCAAACAATCGTCTTTGACATTTATATCACACGTAACGGCGTAAAGTCTTCATTGTAATAAGTTGTTGGAAATATGAATATTATAACACGTTAATCGCAATGTTATTCCACATCAATCACCCCTATTATCCCAAAAGAAATAAGGGGATCGATCTGTTCGTGGTGTCGATTATTATAATCGTAACGGGAATTTACGACTCTCGTTGACGCGCTTCCTCGCTATCGCGTCTCCCCGCGACTGGTCGAAAATACAGTAACATAATACTTGTGTAATCTAACCGAAAGTAATGTCATTTTGATATTAAAATCTTGAAATTATATTAGAAATATAATCATAGGAAGTTTTATTTGTAAGGAATGAGGAACGTAATATATATGTCGGAGATGAAAGGACATCGGAGCCTTCGCTTTGGAACTTCGGGAAAATCCCTTAACACCGTAATCTAGATTTTATCATAAGCGTAATTAAACAATTGTCGTCCTTCGATCCGATTGTATTTATTCGAGATTTGTGATAATGAGCTTGGGCTCGAGGCGACAGCCAGTCGCCGAACGTAGCCGCGGTCACGGGATGAACGCTTTGTCTAACAAAGGCATGGAGTAATTCTATAGCTCTCCTTAAAAAGGGAATAGTTGTAACTCGACAGTAAACATTTCAACGGTCTCTGTCCCGTGGTTCGCTACACGCAGACCCTATTCTTCGAGCAAGATGATTGCCAGATGTCGATGCGTCTCCGGAGTACATGTTCAGCTAGCCTGAGGGCCCGTCATAAATCTTAGAATTTAGTTGACTAAAGTCCTTCAAACAAACAGTCTTTGTCCCAGCTACGGGAAGATAGGAGAGACCTATTTTTCAACGAACGGCATCTCCCACTAGCAACTTTCCCTCGAGGGCGGCTAGCATCTTTTTCTAACAACCGATATGAAGATTGACCAATTAGCAGCAACGCCAAATTCTCTCGCCTTCTGAACGAAGGCTATCCTCGACGAATCCGATGATCTCGTGTCGTCAGACACACCCCATCATAGTTTTCCTCTGCAGCATCATCGCGATGGAGAGTCATTCTCTCGTGAGGTCGTATTAGCGAGTTACTTAGTGTCTGTACGCTCGGTGGGTATTCCACGTTTTCGTAAAAAGTCCGACTTAGATTTTTGTGAGCACGTACATCTATCATCCCGTTGACCGCAGATTCGTTATTGAACCTAAGACCAACATCACTAGCATCGCGAGTGTCCAACCGCCGCGATTGATAGTCGAGTCGATAGTATCCATACTCGTATTAACAAACCGTACCTTCCTTATAACACGATGATAGCCGATTCCAATTAAAATTCATCAAACGCCCACAACTTTATTCCTGACCCTTCTCCGACATATATTTCAATAAAATGTCAATATTTAAATTATGGATCCAAGTTTTAATTTCTGTTTTTTATTACATTGTAACCATTTGCATAATTAGCAGAATGATTTATATTCTAACATAAATTTCGTAACAGAGATAAATAATTATATAAGACATATAACAGTTGGAGATACGTGAGCAAAATGGAGAAATAACTTGCTTCTCTGGGTGAATAGATGAACAAAGCTTCAAGACCTCAAGTAATAGTGTTAAAGTATTATAATTTATTAATATAAATCTACAAATATTTTGTGTTTTTTAAAATACGAAATGTGTTGAATTGCGAATTAAATCATTTTCTTTCAACAGTTTAATTTTTAGTTGCTTTCAAGTACGTTGAAGCTCTTGTTCTCTAAGAAACACTTCATCAAGTTACCAGCCTTCTTGCACTTGTTGGGACCAGCTGTGATGACAAAAAATAAGAATCATTAAATAATCCTGTTCGTATCGTAAATGCTTTACTAAATTTTTATTTAATATTTAAAATAGAGACAACATTTTTAACAACGATGTCCTACTCACTGATGTGTTTGCATTTGGAGACCACATTATCAACTTTGTCCGCGGGCGATCCGCCTGCTATCATCTTTTCCTTGGCAACGTCTTCCTTGATGTCTCCATTCTCGTCCATCTGTGCAATAGAAATAAAAACATTTTTCTTTTATTTTCTTCTATATATAGGGTGCCATACGAGAAGAATTTAGGATTTCAGATTATAACTCATAGAAAGGAATAAACGACACTTAATCAATATATAAGTCTTAAAATTGATTTCAAATTTTTCCATCCTAGGACTCCACTTAGATACACGATTCACATGGGAACAGCATATTAAAGCAATAATAGACAAGATACAGATAGCAAGGAGACAAATGTACTGGCTAACAAGTCGAAAATCCAAACTAAGTATAGAAAACAAACTAAAAATATATAAAATGATCATAAAACCAATCTGGACATACGGAATACCACTATGGGGAACAGCAGTAATGAGCCATATAACCAAAATAGAGGCAATGCAATCTAAAATACTCAGAACAATAGTAAACGCGTCATGGTACGTTAGAAACGAGGACAAACGAAAGATTCGGGAATACCAACGGTCAAGGAGGAGATTAACAGATGTGCAAGAAGGTACAGAGAAAGAATAGCAACGCACCCAAACCGGCTGGCAGCGGAAACGGTCGGCACATCAAGCATAAAAAGAAGATTAAAAAGGAAACACCCAACACATCTCACAAAGGACATAACCTAACAAACAAACACTCACCTCACTAAAGAAATAAATCAATCAAATTCGAAGATGGTATCTCACTGGGGGTAGACATCCACATGTTATATTATTATACGACTAAGCCATAATATTTTACCAAATGTCCTACTGGACAAATTGTAAAATTTAAATAAATAAATAAAAAAAAATGTTTCATGTATTCATTTCCTTTCCATGCATTTATAATCCTTTTTAATCAAGGCGAAACGTTTTAAATCGAACTTTTTATGATAGCACGAGAAAATCTAGTATTATTTCTTTTTATGAAAACATCTAAAAATTTGTCTCTGTTTACCACTGATAAACAATATAATCAACTTGCGAGGAGAAATAATGTATATAAGCTGTATATCTCGTATAATATGAAAGGTGGAAAGATGTATTACTGGGTGTTACGTCGGACGACCCTCTACCTAGACCAGGTCATACACCGCGGCCAGACGGAAACCAGATGTCCCCTCATCCTTACTGCGTACCCTCAATAGTCTTAAGAACCCATCATAAATCCCAGTAATTTGCTAGCTAAGGTCCTTCAGACAGAACAAATATCTTTTTTCTAAATCATTTTTTAAAAAGTATTGTCTACTACGGCTTGACACGGGAAAGTTAGTTTTTCGCACGTACGATGCTTCCCACTAGCAACTTTCTATCGAGGGCGGCTAAGACCCTTCCTAGTCCACCAACCTACGTTTATCCAATCAGGAGCAATGTATACTGCCCTCACTTTCCTGACCAAAACTGTCATGAACAAATCCGATGTTCCCGTGCGCTAGACACACCCATCGCTAGCTTTCCTCCGATACAGCATCGTCACTGTACTTTACTTCTTCTATACCGCTAGAAAAGTCAAGTACTTATTCTACAAAGTCTAAGCACGAAAAGTCTAACTCACATTATCTATCTAAGTCGGTTCTCGGGATTACCGAACATTCACTTCCTCTATTAAGTATCCTCTAGTGCTACGTCCACTAACATACTAAATTCAACTATAAGAGCCTTGGTCTATTGTGCATATCTATCTTATCTTCGTGCGATAAATTGTCATCTACGATTTATACCTATTCAACAACTTAAGTGTTGGAAATAAAAACCTTATAACCCTGTGAATCACAGTGTTATAATAACTGAATCACCCCTATTATCTTAACGGAAATCAGGGGATCGATCAGCTCGTGGTGTCGATTATTATAATCGTAACGGGAATTTACGACTCCCGTTGATGTCTCTCCTCGCGATTGTGTCTCTCCGCGATTGGTTGAAAATACACTGGGGACGGTATTTTTTCTTATGAACAAAACAGCGATGAACTGTTATATCTATCTGTCAGGCCAGAGATACGCTCTTGATATTTTTCTGCTCTTCACCGGAACGGTTGATTTTTAAATCTATGTTCGTAGCTGTTGTAAGTCTCAGTCCTTTTGTTTTTTATAATTTGATTCAAAGAATACAAATATAGATACAAATATTTTTTATAAGTCAATTTACACAATTTCGTTACTTACGATTCCGATCTTCCTCAGCATACAGAAGGAGAAACAAGCAAGTTTTTCATCGTCCTGAGCAACATTGCCTTTCTTTGCATTTTCTACCACCTCTGAAAATCGAATAATATTGATTAAAGTTCTCTGTTTAATTGTTTCGTTGTTTGCCACTTACGTGGGTCGACGCCGCTCTCTGTGGTGCAAGCTGTCCTGTATTCCTCCAATTTGGCTTTTTGATCCTCTGTGAGCGCCTGAAAATATCAGTATATATTGTAAAGACTTTGAAATAAATATTTAGTGAAATATTATTAGTAGTTTAAATGATTAATGTTTTCAGTTTGTAAGTATAAAATACACATATGAATTCTTTCTTTTCTCTTTTTGATATGACAATTAACTTTTTAGAGCTATCAGTTCCTTCAACAGATTCAAAAAGAAGAAATTTTATATTTCAATTATTATATTTCTTTCATCCTTGATGTTAACACAATTCTGTTTTTGCAGCCACTGAGTTCTTTCTTATACATCGCCTTAGTCATGTAATAACAAGCTCCGAAATTATTGTTTAATTCAATTAAAAATCTTCTTAATCACTTCCAGGATGTAAGACAGATAAGTCGCACGATTAAAATTAATAAAATCATTATACAACGACTACGATAAAGATATCTTTATTCGGAGAATTCAAAACAATAATATTATATGTAAAAGAAAGAAATTTATTAAAAAGGTTAAATAAATTGCAGTTAAAATGATAACAGAAAAAATGAGAAGAGTAAAAGATTTCAAAATTTACCAAAGCACCGACTAGACAGAAGGTAAAGATGATAGCGGGCGAGCGCATCTTTCTTTAAGAGTTCTTGAGGAGCTCGAGTAAACACGATCTGTACGAATGTTCACTAAGAACTGAATACGCATTAAATGTATCTCGAGTTTTTATAGTTATAGCTACAATCATTGACGATGGCACGTCCCATGATTTCTCCCTCCATTGGGTGATGGCAAATGCTGCTGTATTTCCCGTATGGAAACTCATCGATATTTCGCCTCCGGTCATCTACCAGAATATAATAAAAGAGAGTACTTGTTAGTATCTAAAAAAGGACAAAGATATATCGAGATAATTCGTTCCATTCTTGAAACATTCAAGAGTAAAAAAGTGGTTATTCTTAGACAGAATGATGACGTGCATAAATAGAGATAGATCTATAAATTCTCGTCTTTTGAAGATTCGTACCTCTAAACTCATAAATATTAATGTTCAATACAGAAAAATCTATTTGAAATATCATTAAAATTTATAAGTCCGATGAAATGCCTGATTAATGAGTATACTATTTAATCTTGCTCAGATTGTATTATACTTGATTGACTAATACACTTGATGATACTTGATTAACAACATTTAGTTTGGGCAATATATAATTTAGAATAATTTAATTTCTTTATCAATAGTATGTTCATATAAAAAATATATATAACATTCGTATATGAATTACATTAGCTCTTAGCAAAGAATATTATAATATCACACAATATGCTTGAAAAAACAACAAATCACTAAATGTTCTATCTGCAAAAGGAAGGAGATTCGGCGAAAAATATGAGTATATATCATTGATTAAAACATTCGCAAAAGCCCGTTTCAAAATCTACAAATCATAATACTTAATGAGCACAATCGACAGATTTCGTATATCAATTTCTTGAATAGTACACCTTTCTGAACGACATTGCCGGATCTACCTGACACGAGATTTTTGTTCTCTATCCGAAGTGAAGGTTATGCTGCAGTTCATAATGATCCTACGTATGAGGATTTGTTGGTGGCTTTGTATAATCAATTGTACGTCTTAATTAATCGAGTATAATGGTTATTTTCCTTGCGTGATCTTTTTCCAGTAACACAACATTGAAATAATAATATTTAATAACACTTAGATAAAATTTAAATAGGCGAATGATCAAGGTGTTGGTGATACATGAATTTTCATACTTCTTATTACTATATTAAATGTGAGTCAATGATTTTATAAATTGAAACAAATGGAAGGGCAAGGTTGAGGCGCTAACAGAGAATATTTCACATTAATTCAATTCTAATTACGCTGATATGTAATTATATTGGGAATTGGATAGCTCTTGTTGCTATGCGACATTAAACTCGTAACTGATAAGGACGAATGGAACTATGCACTGAATAACACCAAAAAGAATTTTTCTGTTTTGTTTTAGAATAATATTATATTATTTTTATGCAGGAGGACTCAAGCTGGAGAACGATAAAGCGAGTTCGACGCGATTTCTCGAGGTCAGCTGCTGCACAGGAGAAATGATAAATGTAATGATACAGTATAAACTATTTCCTTCTCTCCAATTGGAAAATACAGAAATTACATTTACCATTCTCGTCGAGATAACGAGACGAATTATAAACTTGCAATTACGTACGATAATAATGAAACATATACATATGTAGCTGTGCTACAATTATAACTCCTCGATGATTTGATGGCCATTTATGAATTCCAGGTGGCATAATCTGGTTATGCTGCTATATTTTTAATACTTTTAATGCCTTATGGTAAGCACCAAGAAAATAGTGAATAATTAACAACCATACACAATGTCATGGACATGCGTTTTAAATAGTTTCTTGAATCAGTTGCAATAAACTATAAACGACAAAATTTCAAATACGAATTTTACATTTATTACAATAATCTTAGAATTATTAGAAAATTATTGTTATAAGAAGGTGATGAGAACCTTCAATTAAAAAATTGATACGAGGAAACTATATCGATAGTCTTATATAAAACGCTGTTCTGTGAAGCAGGATGTCATCTCTATTTCTTCATCCAATCGATTAAAATAACGAAGAAGTGACTAAAAGGATAAACTGAGGAAACTAAATAATCATTACGTGAAACGAAACCTAATAATAAATTTACATTTAAAGATTATGATAGAAAACTATTTCTTTCAGAATTTGTTTCTATAAGAATAACACGTTGCCTATAATTATGCTAATGCCTATTGCAAGCTATGAATATTGGTACATATTTATTACAATTTAGGGAATTAAAATTTTTAATTGCGAAATATTTTTATTTTATTAAAAAATTATGTATACATCAATTGTCATTTTCTATACACAAAACATATTGATATTTAGTTTAGTTTTTTCTGGTAAAGTTTCCAATGAATAAAGTATTTTATCTAATGACACGAGTAAGGTTATCGCACGTGTGATTTATATATATTTTTTGTTGTGAAGTCAATATAGATCAAAGTTTAATGTTTTTATCTTAATTATCATCGTCATTACTCTCCAACTTTCTATTGTTTTATGAATAATTTTTGTTCTTCATCTAATAGAATCTCCCTAATAGAATTTCTTTCGCCTAAACGAAACATTAGTACCATAATTAATTTGTGATTTAATTACGACATTAAGATTTTTATTTCGTCAAAGATTTTTTCCATTCTATTGTTTATAAAATAAATTTACGGGATATGAAAATGGAATTACTTTCAATGACAAAAGACAATGCTGCCATCAATATTGAGGTTTTTTAACTATTTGATGCATTAGGACGTCTATGCTCATACATGCACTAACACATTAAAAAAAGTTTAATCATTGCGTCACAGAATAATACATTAGTCATGTGTAGTATGAAAGTATAACTGTAATACAATGTTTTATAAGTGCTTTATAAACATCAGAGATAAAACTAAGAAATTATTGCTTCATTTCTTCTGTATACAAATGACTGATAAAAATGATTTTATCATTACTAATATTCATCCTTTAATATTTCACAGTACAAACGTATATTATCGAAAGTTAGCGAATATTAACTAACTTATTAACTTTTTAAACGAACGAAATATTATTATAGATTGAAATTTTCATAGAAAATCATCTTTAGTCAAAACTGATTACTGACGGCATTGACGTATTAAGTATTAAGATAGGATACGTTCCCCATTTGAAAGCGTGCCACTTCGAATATATAAATAAAATTATATATTTAATACCAAATATATAAAATTATATAAATAAAATTTATATGCATATATATACTTTGAGATATGATTTTTGTGTCTATGAAATAGCATGTGTTATTATGTTTTGATACTGTGTGTAGTAAAATTTCGTTGACATATGAACACCATCGACGACGCTACAGAAATCAAAGAACTGATAAAGCTATCCATTAAAAACACGGAAATGTTAGCAAAAATGATAAGTGAACAAAACGCAATCCTTAAACAGCAAACGCAACAAATCACACTCATGCTACAACTACTCACAAACACGCTTAGCAAAAAATAAAAATGGACACGCTTAAAATAGCAGCCTCCAGTTCCAATTCTAACGGCCTACAACAAAAGGGCCATAGAAACTAAAACATTCCTGAACAACAATAATATACTACTTGTTTCAGAAACACACTTCACTATAAAAAACTATTTAAAAATACCGTACTACATTATATATGATACCAAGCATTGCTCAGGAAAAGCACACGGAGGGACCGCAGTAATAATAATAAACGACATTAAACACCATTTACACAGCCAAGTTTGTAAGGAATATATCCAAGCAACCACCGTTACAGTACAAACTAGCAGCGACTATTTCCAGTTGTCAGCAGTATATGTACCACCGCGACACAAAATTTTTTTTTTCATTTATTTATTTACATTTTACAATTTGTCCACTAGGACATTTGGTAAAATATTATAGCTTAGTGATATAATAATATAACATGGGGATGGCTACCCCCAGTGGGATACCAACTTCGAATTTGATTGATTTATTTCTTTAGTGTGGTAAGTGTTTGTTTGTTAGCTTATGTCCTTTGTGAGATCTGTTGGGTGTATCCTTTTTAATCTTCTTTTTATGTTTGATGTATTGATCGTTTTCGCTGCCAGCCGGTTCGGGCGCGTTGCTATTCTTTCTCTGTACCTTCTTGCACATCTCCACACCGACAAAGCCATCTAACAGCAAACAAGAATATCCCCAATACATACTAAAAAAAATAGCAGAAAAACGTAGACTAAGAAGAGTATGGCAGACCCATAGAACACCGGAGGACAAACGCAAACTTAACAACGCAACTAGAAAGCTATCCAGAACCTTAAGAAACTATAAAAACGACTGTTTCATAAATACCTCGTCAGCTTATCCCCCACAGCCGACGCCAACTACTCACTATGGAAGGCCTCCAGGAAACTCACACGCCCCCCCACAAATAATCCCACCTATCCGCCGTCCGCAAGGTGGATGGGCGCGAAGCCCTATAGAAAAAGCCGACCTGTTTGCTAAACACTTGTCAAAAGTATTCAAACCCCATTCCCCCCAAGCCGCCGCGGACGTTACTAAATACCTGCACACCCCCTTCCAAATGTCCCCTCCTATCGAACCCTTCTCCTCTGCAGAGACTATAGAAACAATCAGTCGCCTAAACCCCAAGAAAGCAGCAGGACATGACCTAATAGGCAGTAAAGCAATCAAGGAACTTCCCACAAAAGGGATAGCACTCATCACATCGATTTTTAATGCTATCCTTCGCCTGGAACACTATCCTAAGGCCTGGAAAATCTCATTGATTACCCTCATCCCTAAACCCGGTAAACCGATATGCGAAACCTGCTCCTATCGCCCAATCAGTCTTTTACCTACCCTGTCCAAACTATTCGAGAAGATGCTCACGAACCGACTCCTTCCAATCCTAGAGAACTTGAAAACACTCCCAGATCACCAATTCGGCTTCCGAAAACATCATTCTACAGTAGAGCAAATCCACCGCTTAACTCATACGATCAGCCAAACACTCGAAAAGAAAAAATATTGCTCAGCGGTTTTCCTAGACATCCAACAGGCATTCGACAAAGTATGGTATGAAGGGCTACTATACAAGCTTAAAAAGATCCTGCCCCACCCCTACTACTCCATCCTAAAATCTTACCTAACCAATAGACAATTCATGGTTAAATGCCTAGACGCCACTTCCGCAACATTCCCAATAGAAGCCGGCATACCCCAAGGTAGTGTCCTCGGACCCCTACTGTACTCCATCTACACTGCCGACCTACCTATATCAAACGATATAACAATAGCGACATTTGCAGACGACACAGCGCTATTAGCTACCCACGCAGACCCGGTAATAGCCTCATACACTCTCCAGCGAAGTCTCGACTCCATGGAAAAGTGGTTTCACAAATGGGGCTTCAAAGTCAACGAAAAGAAATCCTCACATGTAACCTTCACGCTCCGAAAACAAACCTGCCCCCAGGTCACCATCAACAATGCAACAGTTCCTAGCAGGGACACAGTCCGATACCTGGGCATGACCCTGGACAGGAGACTAACGTGGAAGACACACATCTCAGATAAAAGGAAGCAACTAAAGGACAAACTAAAAAAACTCTATTGGCTCACGGGCCGACGCTTCAAACTAAACATACAGAATAAAATTACCCTCTACAAGACCGTAATAAAACCTGTCTGGACCTACGGAATCCAACTATGGGGAACAGCAAGTAACTCCAACATTGAAATACTCCAACGCTTTCAATCGAAAACGCTAAGATCCCTAATTGACGCACCTTGGTATGTAACCAATGAAACAATACACCGCGACCTCAAGATACCCACCGTCAAAGAGGAAATAGCAAAATATAGCGACAGATATAGCAAAAGAATCAACAAACACCGAAACCCCCTAATCACTGGACTACTCGATACGACGGACCAGATTCGCAGGCTGAAGAGGCACTACCCGCTAGACCTAAACGTTAGATTCATTTAATTATCCAAATTAAGCATATGCACTTACTTATAATACTTATAAATTATACCTATCTATAATAAGTATTAACTTATTGTAAATAAACAGCCATGTCACTGCGCCACGCCGGAAAAATTACTGAAAATTCTCAACGCGAGAATTGATTGTAATTTCAACAAATAAATAAAAAAAAAAAAAGAACCTTCTTGCACATCTGTTAATCTCCTCCTTGACCATTGGTATTCCCATGTCTTTCCGAATGTCCTCGTTTCTAACGTACCATGGGGCGTTTACTATTGTTCTGATTTACTATTGTCTCTATTTTGGTTATATGGCTCATTGCTGCTGTTCCTCATAGTGGTATTCCGTACGTCTAGATTAGTTTTATGATCGCGTTGTATATTTTTAATTTATTTTCTGTGCTTAATTTGAAGATAACATTTGAGAAGTAAACATACATAAAATATTAAAATATAATAACTTTATATGTTAATTTGTATGTGAAATCATTTTATGTTAGCTGTAAGAAATACACTAAATATGCAGCAAATTGTCTCGAATTGACAGTCCCAGCGAAAAAGGCCTGGAACGCAAAGCGTTAAGAATTTAAAAATATAGAAAAATAATAATTGCAGAAAACATTCATATATTGAAACATTGGTGTAGAAGAACGTTTATTTACTCTTATTTACTCCTTATTAATAATGTCATGCCTCATTATCTATCTTTACGTATAGTAAATTCCTGCTTTATGCAGATGACAGCGCCGTTATTTGTGCTGATGACGCTGCTCTCTTACAAAATGGTCTCAATAATTTCGAATTAACTATCTAGTTGTCTTAATTATAATACGTTATTGTGATTAGTTCACGTTAAACAACCATCGTTTCTTGTTCAATCAATAATAAACTAATTGTAGTATAGATATTACAATCGTAAATTCATTGAAATGTGTTCAGGGATATAGATAGCTGATGTACTATTTGTTTACAAAATTATCAATTAACCGATCGATATTATACACCAGTTGCAATGTTATGTTCCGTTCAATCGGGAAGTCGCTCTCTCCAAGGATAGGACCTACAACTCATTGCACGCTCTATGCCATAAAGCTATATATAATTGTGTCAATCGTTCACGTATACAAACTCTAATCGCTTTTGTGATGCTACCGACCGTTTTTCGTAGCTCTTTTATACATTTAAGCTATCTGCATATAACGTCATCCATAGCTACTAATTTCCTAACCTTCTTTCTATTCAGTTTACATTCTATTGTTATTTCTTAAACTATTGTATCTATATTATTTGTAGCTTATAATTTGTTATATCCAATATTGTAACAACGGGTTTTTTGTTATTTCGTAAGTTATTTAATAAATTTACTTTAATAAATTTAATTAATTCTACGATTTTTAGTTTCGGGATTCCGAAATTTTAAGCTTTGGAATTTTATGCTTTTGGACTTTTAAATTTTGGCATCCCAAGCATTAAGATTCTAAATTTGTCGATCCCAAAGTTTTGGTATTTTATTCCTTTACAATTACAGTCCTTCGTATTTAGTTAGACTTCCAAAATCCATGGAATAATTATAAATATTTATAAACATACTCGACGTATTATAATATTCCATATATGTTTCACGCTAACTGTCGAGTTCCAGACGCGCCAGAAGTTCTATCGCGCAAGCGGACGTCGCCAAAAGCGCGAGGATTATCGCACAACACTCAGCTGACGTCACAAAAGCTCGTAACGGGACCAGCCGCGAAACCTATGAATATTTCTAAATCGTAAATTGAAAAAAGCATATCGTATAAATAGGAGAAACGATAGACGAAGCGTGGCAGGGAAACAGGAGGAGCGTCGGTAAATAATTTACCAAATTGTTCCAATTATTCAGCCGATGGTAGGCGCAATGAATTAGACGAATCAGTGTAACTATTTTGCAAGGAAAAACGATCTCAACCGGCAATCTTTTGGGATCTACACGGGATGTTAGTTTCGACGTTTTTCATACGTTCTCACTTCCACTGTTCCTCTTCTGCGCTTTTTTTACTTTATCTTCCTTTACTTCCTCTTTCTATTTCGTGGGTAAAAGACTTTTTAATCCGATATATCGATAATGTTATGTATCCACTAGTTAAGAAGACTGTTACAAAATGACTGTTATAGTCATAAAATTTGGGAAAATTCTTTTGGATTTACATCGATTAAGATCTGCATGACCGTAACTTGTTTTTCTATTATTTCAACTAGACTTCTGTATATCGTGTTTTTTTCTAACTTTTAACACAGAAAATTTTGTTTCCTCCAAAATTGTGTTTTCCCTAAAAAGAAGTTGTCTCGGTTCCTAATTGGCGTAGAACAAATGTTTAGGAGGCTGCTGTTAACACAGCAAGTAGTGAATTCATTCTAATCACGGGAGGAACTAAGACCTTATTCCGAGATCATGTTTATACTTCATACGAACGTTAGTGTTATTCGAAATAATTGACAATAGCCGAGAGCAGCCATTTTTCCATTATTCTCAGCATTCCAGTGGCAATAACTGTGCGAAACGCATCGTATCGTATCAAATCGTATGTTATCCAACTCTACAATTTTCTTATCTATATAGCACCAATATAATAGTACCGTGTTTTGTGCTATTTCAATCAGGAAAATCTCATCAATGTGTTAATGAAATTTTCATTAACAAAAGATTTCAAATAAAGGAATTTCGTCGCTGCGTTAGTGTTTTACTTCACGAAACAACGGTAAAATGTGCGGCTCCATTGTACGACTCTTTGAAGCACCAGATAAGATCATACTGAACATTTAACATAAAACATAAAAAGTAACATAAAAGGATTACGATTTTTAGAACATTCGCGGTGCGTGTATGATTTTGTTCTGCGCACTTGAGGACCAATGTGTGTATGAAATTTGCATAAACGTCGCTAATATGAACTACTGCTTATTAATTATTTATAAAGATAGATGATTAGAGGAAACATTAATACTCTCTACCCGAAAGTTCC